>NC_084999.1:21244512-21544512 GCF_963854185.1 Sardina pilchardus
CACTTATGAGTCATTTCAATCAATCAACAACTCAAAAAACATATTTTAGGGTGCAGTTACACTTTAAAGATGGAGGCTCAGGGGGAGTTTTCACTTCCTTACTGGTCCTTATAAATCTTTTTTCTATCAATTTGTATGAAAAATAGCGACACTTTACTTTACTTAAATGTATGCACTTCTTTAGAACATTACGGTTATGGTTGGTTATGGTTATGGTTATGTTAAATAGCGGTTTTGTGAGTATGGATACTACACAGAATTGTATCGGAAGCAAATTGTTTTCTGAGGTTTTGGACCTGTGGGTGGAGTGCCGGTGTGCGGGGAAATGGTCCAGTTGCCAGTGTATGGGCTGAACTCCAGCAGGTGGTGGTTGAAGCCGTTTTCAGGGGAGTAGCCCCCAATCAGCAGTACAGTGGAGTCTCGACGCACCGTCAGCGTGTGGCCCGCCACAGGGGGCAGCAGTGAGCTCTACAGGTGGAGGGGTGAGAGAGAGGAAGAGAGGTGTTGACAAAATGAGCGAGGGAGATTTAACTGAATCTTACCACTTCAGGAGCTCTGCTCCGATTAAAAAAAAAAAATCAAAAATGTATGTTGGTATAACAGGTGACAAAAACAAATAAAAAACAAATCAATCCACAGGTAAGCACCTTGTACTCTTTCCACACCAGGCTGTTCAGGTTGAGGCTCCACGTGTCACTGGCCACTCCCTTCTGTGTGACTCCACCCACCACCAGCATCATGTTGTGAGTGACAGCTGACATTAGATCGTGATTGGACACCAGAGCAGCAGCATGGTGATACTGTGGAGCAGGGGTGGAGCCTTCCTCCACTGAGCTGGTCAGCATCTGAGTCCAGCGCCTCTCTGGCACAGAGTACCTGAACCAACCACGAAACAATTCCATACCCTTCGATGTTGATGAGACTTTTGGTCGAATTACTTGAAAAAGGGGCTTACAGCTCTCCTACCTGTAGACATCTCCCAGGATGCCTTGTGAGAGTGAGAGGCCGCCGTACATCCAGAGAGTGTTCTGAGGACCAGCCACCATGGAGTGACCCATCCTGTGGAGGAATCGGTGGTCCTGGTTCTGCAGGGGAGAGAGGAAAGCATACAAATCACTGGAAGTGACTGGAATCTTACACTAGCCTATAGCTAGTGTAACTGTGCGTTCACACCGCCGGTGACTTGAGCTTCCAAAATCGCTCTGGATTGGATGCTTTGGCTGAGAGAAGCCGGCTTCCATTGAAAATTAATGACTTCCAGAATCTTTGGAAGCTCAAGTCGCCGGCGGTGTGAACGCACAGTAAGATTTTACTGTTTACCCTGTTGAAGAACATCATGTGTTACTTTATGTCCCACATGGCGATCTTATCAATACAACACTCAAAGGTCCATACTATGGCCTCACCTGGAGTCAGGAAGGAACTGAGGAGTGAGAAACACTAACAATTGCAGAATCAGTATCTAGGAGGGTCTCTGAGAACCATCCCGATCAGATTTAATTAGCATACAGACAAGGTGACAAGGCAACAAAAGGTGACCAGACCGTGGTATTAGCAACTCCTAACATTCAGAGTGTAGGAGGGCCTTTTGAAACTTTATGCGATGAGTTTGAGAAGCTCTAGGATCACACATCAAGTCACTCATGAAGGTTCACTCTTTAAGATCGGTGCCCGGAAGTTCGTCCCACGTGCTTCTGTGATAGTTACCTCCGCCAAGGAGGTTATGTTTTCATCGGGGTTTGTTTGTCTGTCTGTTTGTCTGTTTGTTTGTCTGTTTGTTATTAATAACTCAAAAAGTTGTGGATGGATTTCGATTAAATTTTCAGGGAAGGTCTGAAATGACCCAAGGAGGAAACGATGAAATTGTGAGAAAGATCCGTAACACCGTCTTGATTCAGGAGGCAGTTATGTTTTTCGTGTGGCGGTGTAATGGCCTGGTATGGCCACATGGTGGCGATCTGAATAGTTTAGGTTCAAATGTATGACAACCAACAAAGAACAATACAGACGGAGGTCTGCGCTCTCTGAGTGCTTTTCTAGTTTTTTATTGGAATAAAGCTTGAATTTGCATTAACCGAAGAAACATAATTTCCCCTATGAACACGTCATGCTTTTCTTACACTAGCCTATAGATAAAAGAAAGCAATAGGTTAACTGGTCTAAGCTACTTAACATCAATTATGCTAAGCTAAACTAACACTGTAAGATTGGGTTATTGCACGCTCAGTGAAGAGAACCGGCTGGACACGACGAGGCATCGTCCGCCGCCTCCTCCTTCCCAGAAGCCCCTTCTTCACAGCGCCGTACCCAGAAGGAGGCGTTGAAGCCCTGCGACTGGGTGGAGGAGACGTTGGCCTCAAAGTAGACGGAGATAATGCCTGGCATGGGGCAAGGGAGGAAGGATGGAGGAAGGACCAGAGTAGATTTGTGGCATGTCATGTTTGTCAGCTGTCTTGGAGCGTGAGGAGATTGTGACCGACTGATGCAGGTATAGAGTCTTCTTGGCTGAATTCATAAACAGTCAGAACTACTCAAGGTAACATGACGAACATTCAGTGTGTGTAGCGGATAGTGTGAGTTAGCATGTAGCATGTAGGATCTATCTAGCAGTAACATGATGAACATTTAGTATGTGAAACAGACTACTCCAGCCACCACAGACACATAAGAAAACATCAGGAGGAGAAGATGCTCACCAGAGGTGGCCTCCACTGTGATTGGCTGAGTGCGGGTCGTGCCACAAAATGCTCCAATCAGGTTGTGGTCGGAGTGCACCACGCCATTTCCCAGGATGCGCGGAAGACCGTCAAACACGTAAACAAAGGAATTCTGTGGGAGGGGCAGAAGAGAGAGAGATAGAGAGAAATGAACAACTGTAAATCCTAAAGTTAAAATGGAAGGGCATGCTTACCGGCTCAAACATGTTCCTAAACATATGGTCATGCCTGTGTATGTACAAAAATAGGAAAGAATTGGCACAGGCAGACACACAAGTGGCAGTGTGTTTTTGTTATTTGTGTGCATATAGGAGTTGGTCAGCACTCACGCTGCACTGTGTGTGGGAGTCCGGGTGGAGCGTGAGGGCCATGGGTGGGCAGGACTGGCCAGGCGCACAGGGCACCAGGTCCTGGGAGACGGACAGCACCCACAGGCAGTGGGAGAGGCCCACGCCACTCTGGACACCATACTCGCCCACCGCGCGGTGCCAGCCCAGAGAGGAGGAGAGTGGCAGCGGCGAGGAGGAGGAAGAGAGCACCACCGAACGGCCCTGGCACTGATGGAAACACGTGCCATCGCTCCTGAATGAGGGAAGGAGGGAGAGAGAGAGAGAGATGAGAGAAGGGGGAGGAAGATAGAAAGTAGGGGGGAGAGAGAGAGGGGGGGTTATCGGAGGAAATGATTGAGAATGGAAGGGGAGAGGGGAGGGGAGGAGGGAAGGGGAGAGGGGGAAGAGGAGAGGAGAGGAGAGCAAAAAGAGAGTTGTAATAATTTTGATTACTTTGTTCAATTTAACTGTTATTGTTGCCATGAACCAAATCTGTCTAGGAAACAAAAACTACTGACTTTTGATATTGTTTTTCAACCCCCCACACACTGTAAAAAAGGAAAAGTCAGGGCTGTCCAATTTATCGAACCATATTATGTTACAATTATTTAAAACAGTCTAGTCTTCGATGAAACACAACATTGCGTTCAAATAGTAATTAAAATTAAGTAATCCATTTTTTAAATTGAATCAAGGGGAAAAGAAATGAGAGTTTGTCACATTTACTAAACCACAAAACATGAAATTAAACAAACTAATGTTTGTCTTTCAAACATAATGTTATTACGTTGAACTGACATATTTTGTCACAGCAATGAATTTATCCAACAGAATTAGGTCAATGTGAAGCACCTAAGTACTGAACCATGGCAAAGGGATACATGGGATGTCTTGGTGTCACCATTTCATTGTGTTCCCATGAGCTTTTGCAAGAACACTGAGATAATCATGCAGCTAACAGTGTTGCCAAAAGTCTTCACATGAGTTTCTTAAAGAGGACTATGCTTAGACCAGTAGAATTTGGAGCTGGGTTGTACGCTTTGAGATAAAGCTTTGTTCTTACCATGAATGCGGTATTGAGATTGCACAAAGTATCAGTGGTTTCATTGAACATGTTGCCAATTTTAATGAATGTTTCTTCGTGCTGTGGCCAATCGTATTAAGTTTTCCTTTAACTTTGATGTTGCAATACTAAGTCTGAATGCTTATGCCGCCTGCATAACACAATGACGTTCAAATTACATAAATACTTCATATAAACTTCACTTGATCAATTTAACTGATACTGCTTGATCAAAGTGGGTTATCAAAACATGAATCAGTTTCGTAAATTAATGTGCAACCGATGTACATGAATCAAGCAAAGCCAGCTTTTTTTCAGTGTTTCTGAATGAAACTCATTCTTATTCATTCAAATAGTCATTCTGATTGAGTAATCCACCTGTCACATGCCAGGCAGCCTGGAACCCAGCTGAGCAGTCCCATCCACAAAGGGGCTAGGACAAGGACGATCATCCTCTGACGTGGGAGATGAGGTGGATGAAGTGGTTGAGATGCTCACGGCTGGCAACCTTCAGGGGCAAAGGGATATTAGAGCATTATGGTGTGAGTTTGGGTGCAATTGAACTTCATGAATGCTAGATGTCAATGTTTTTCTATTTTTGGATTTAAGTCAATCAATATGTAGGTCCGACGTTTATATACTGTAGCATTTGTGAAGTCACCCGACATCACCGAATTAGAGGATATTTCAGAACTATTAACGTGGACAGCTCCCCAGTATAATTCGGTCACGCTACAAGCATGTTAGAAAAAAACAAACTAACATTCTTAACCCTCCTGTTGTGTTAATTTTATGTTAATCAGTTTTGTGTTCCCGGTCAAAAATTACCGACCCCAGTATAGTTGATTGTAAATCCATAGTTATGTATTCACCTAATGTTGTTATGTATCTTTTAATTAGCTCAAGTCCTTGCGAACATCACATGTTTTAAAGTTCTATTTGCTATTTCTGGCCTGTAGGCCTCATTGACCTGAGCTCATACAAGTCGTTTTTTTAGTAAAATAGCATAATATATGCATTATTTTGGCTCTAATCAACATAAAGATAAATATATTGTGCTATTTATCACAGAATACTTCATGTTCAAGTTTAATAAGAACCTTTGTTTTGAAACCATTTCAAATTCCTAACAGTGGCACAAAATCACATCTTTTGTGTTCCCGGTCAAAAATGACCGACCCTATTTTAGTTGATTGTAAATCCATAACAAGACATATATTCATCTTATATTGTTATGGATCTTTTAACTAGCTTAAGTTTTTGTAAACATTACATGTTTTAAAGTTCTATTTGCTATTTATGGCCTGTAGGCCTCATTGACCTGAACTCAAACTAGTCGTTTTTTAATAAAAATAGCAAAACATATGCATTATTTTGGCTCTAATAAACATTCAGATAAAAATATTGTGTTATTATATCACAGAGTACATTATGTCCAAGTTTTAAAATGATCTTCGTTTGAAACCATTTCAATTTTTTCACAGTTGCACAAAATCATACTTTTTGTTTCCCGGTCAAAACTGACCGGTATGATTTTATTTGTAAAGAATGACCATAAATAGTCAATAGTGTGCCTTTTCTGAGCCACAACTGACAAAACTCTCTTGAGTAGTTCTTTAATAAGCTGGCACAGGTCTCCTGAGGTATTTTGACCAATTCTTTCATTGCGAATTGTTCCAGCTGCATAGTTTCCGAACATGGACATTCACTTTGAACACCCGACACAGATTCTCAATTGGATTGAGGTCTGGGCTCTGTGTGGGCCACTCCAGGACCTTGGTTTTGGTATCCTTGAGCAACTGTTGGACCAATTTTGATGTATGCTTTGGGTAATTGTCTTGTTGGAAGACCCTGCGACGACCTAAAGCTAGTCTAAGAGCCCATTTCTGCATATTATACTTCAAAATGTTCATTTTCTTTTTTCATGATACCATGCACCTGAGCAAGGTTCCCTGTGCCTGAGGCTGCGAAACAGCCCCACAGCATGATGCTCCCACCACCATGTTTAACTGTGGGGTTCAACTTAGGGTTGAAAACATCTCCCTTTCTTCGCCAAACATAAGCAACATCCATGTTCCCAAACAGTTCCAGATTAGTCTCATAAGACCAAAGCACAGACTTCCAAAACTCATTTTTTATCTCTCAAATGCTCACGTGCAAATCTCAGTCTGATAGAGAGGTAGATAGATAGATACATTATAGATTCCCAAGGGGAAATTCAAGGTTGTGATGTGCCACTCTTTGAGTAAAGGGGTTCTTCTGAGACGATGGCCCAACTTTGTTCCTTGAAATATCAACTCCAGACCAGGCCAGGTCAGCAACAATCATCTTGGCAGATGTCCGGCCTTCTTGCTGACATCTCTGACTATTTTCCTCTCCGGAGTTCTTGAAATCTTGTGCTTACAACCACACCTAGGTTTGTTTTGTAGAATTTGTCTCCTTGTACTTGGCAATAATGCAATGTACAGCAGTTCTAGACACTGTGAAATACTTGGAAATGGCAATATAACCTTCCCCCTTATGATCCTCCACTATCTTCTTTCTGAGCTCAAGACTGATTTCCTTTGTCTTTGACATGGTCAGTAGGCCTAAGAGTAGTCCCTCGATAACGTGTACAAGTGCCTTGTGCCTTGTTTCTTGGAGTCCTTTTATGCTGATTGAATGTTCGGGTATTGTTATGAAGTCAATTGACTGTACAGGAGTGGTTTGAAAGCTGATTGGTTAATTAGGTGTGTTTTGATAGCAAACAAATCACATGGGCAGAAATATTATCGACCATCCCATCATGGGGGCTAATATTTTTGACCACTATAGGCTATTTGATATTTAAGTAAAACTAAAAATGTGTTTTATATTCCAAAATGTACGCCAAAAGCTACTAAATAGCACTTTTTGTGTGTGCCCAGCAACATATGAATTGGCAAGTCACTCAACTCAATTTCATACACTTTTTGTAGTCACCCATTAATTTCTAATGATTCAACACAAGTTGAATAAAACACACAAAATTGCATCAAAGTTATCAAAAATAATTTTGTGTGTTCAGATGCCCTACGTGAACGAAGTCATGAAATGTCATGACAATCAGATTGTGTTAACTATACTTTTCAGAGACAAAATGTGCAAAATCGGACAGATTTGACCGTAACACAAGGGTTAATATGAATCATATTAATTTCGGGAAATTTCAGGAAACCAGCCCCAGTTTTTAGCCGTTCAAATTACATAAAATCTAAATAGAAAGCTAGATAAAAGGGTGGTCCTAAAGTTTATAGGTCCACGGCCAAGACAGATTGTAGCCCTAGCATAAGCCTACTCAACCGAAGAAAACATTAATGAAATAGCGCTGCCAGACATTCAACGACTTCTCAGCAAGTATTAATACGCCAGTTGCCAACATTATCTTATTCATCGTAATTGTCAGACTTGATTAAATGAATAGCCTACAGTATAGCCTACATACCCTTCTCGTATCTGTGCGTGCAGTAAGGCTGGGATTAGCTATACTTGCCGTTAGACCAAGCGCGTATGCGTGCGCCCGTGTGCGACCTGCTGTGTAGCTACTGTGTACAGACTCGCTGCAGCATTACGCACCCAACTGGAGGTCTTCACTAGGAGGAGACTACAGTAATTCAGCTATGGAAGTTGGCCATGTGCCATTGTTTACTGTCATGATTGCTCCCATCATTGATGTCGATACGATAATGCATCTTGCGGTCACTTCTTTGGAAATGATCGCCCCCTACTTTTTTGTTTGTATTGCATCTCGCGGACGCGTCATGTTCGCTTGCGACGACGTGCACGACCGACGCACCAAATGACCGCAAAATACGCGAGGCAGCCATGATACGAACACGTACGCGTTGTCTGCAGCAGCAATACTCCAATCGGTCTGACGCAACCTGCTGTGAACGGCTGATCTGATCGAAATTGGTTGACTTTAATTTAACCCTTGGTGTTCGGGTCTGTGGGACTTGTTTTCAATATTTACTAAAATAATCATTATGATTTTTATTATTGCATTATTTCATTGTCATTTGGCACTTTTTCTTTTCTATGAAGAACGAAAGATAACTTATTTTCAGTAGGCCTAAGTTATTTTTTTTAACTGGTGTTTGGGTAGGCTACTGGACCTGATCATATGTGTAGGTGTACCTACCTGTGTCCTCCTTCTAACTGGGCCTGCTGAGTGTGCGTGTGTGTGTCTGTGTGTCTGTGTGCCTGTGTGCCTGTGTGCGTGTCTGAGTGTGTTTGTGTGTGGGAATGTTGGGGGGGGGGGGGGGGGGGGGGGGGGGGGGGGTTGCGGGTTAGCACCAATCATGATCAAAAATCTTCTTTGTATTTTATATAGCCTACCTTTTTTTATCACAGAATTTCCTCATTTTCTTATGGCTGTATGGCTGTATTGGATTATATGGCCCAGGAACATCTGTAATAAAAATATGGTGGGGTTAAAAAAGTGGGAAACGGATTAATTTCAAAGTAAAGGATATCATCAATTTGAAAAGAACTGTTTAGACAACTCATGTCATGGCAGTAAACTTGAGCAGCCTATAGTTATGACTATCATATCTTCAATATCTGAGTTATGTTCAGTAAACTTAACAAGTTATCATTACAAGGCTATGTTCGTTAGGAAAATATTAAGAAACCGATTGCCTTAAAATTTTCAAGTCCTAATCTGTAAAAGACTTAAGTTGTTTAAACAAAGAGAGACAACAGTTTGATGGGAACACTAAAACGCTTTATTTGTTCTCAGTAAACAAACTTGGGTCATATTTTCTTAAAAGTGAACACAGAGGTCGGGTCCAACCACATGACTGCTAGGCTTAATCTAGGCCTACAACTTTCTGCTCTGAACCTTCTGATTTGGATGATACTAGATACAGTGAGTCAGGAGAGGATCTTCAGAGATTATACTGTCAAGATCCTGAAAGGTGTTTAGGCCTACATGTGACAATACTGTAGATGTGCTTTGCTCATTATTTCCAATGGAGCGTTAACTGCAGCATTTTCTGTTTTATTTTGCTCGGATTCTTCAATCTGACACTGAATATCTTGTTTGCCCAATAATAACTATTTTAACACGTAATATCATTGTCATAACATGCTGATTTCCTAGTGCAACACCCAAACGGGTCTAGGCACTATTGATCAACAACAGCAGGTTCTATCTGGCCTGGAAACTTGTGCACTGTTACGACCCCTTGTGCCCCCTGGTCTCTCCCTATCAATAGACCTCTGCAGTTCGCCTTCAAATAGGATCCAAAGCTGCCATCTTTGCCCATATTGGAGTTCCGGGTTTTAATTGCATTGTAAGTTAGTAGCAAAGATGAAAGTGTGTCTTCTTCTTCACCTAGATCAGCATCCACTTGAAGGCAGAGGACAAAACTTTGTAAGGGCAAAACGTCTGCATTTCCAATGTCATCATCCCCGCGAGAGTTTAACAGGTGCGATAATTGAAATCCTTGATGTTACTTTCCCATAGAAAAAATCTCAAGATACCGGATCTCTATTTCAGCAAAGATAGTGGCTTTTTTTGTAGGCAAACTTCAGAGATCTAGCCTATAGCCTATGCACGGGCAGGTAACGCCTAGGTTATCTCTTGATCAAAGACACTGTTATTCCACTAAGGGTGTGGTTACAGTATAAGGGGTCTAACCTTGCATTTCTATGGAAGAAAACAATAGGTGTTACCTAAATTACAGGGGTTCTTAGTTTCATATGACCAACTGAAGTGCAACACGTGATTAAACATTTTGCTTTTGCATTTTTAATATTTTCACGCTGACGTCACTTACAGAATATGGCTTGTCAAAGAGTGCTGTATAACCTACTCTACCTGAAAAGCTGCTGTTCTATGGCTCTGATTCAGTGAAACGACTTCCTTGATGCTACGTTGTGGTTTCGGTGATCTATGCCGACAGGGGGCAGCACATGATCACGTGATCTCACATCCTGATATTTGTGAATGAGGAAGTAAGTCAGAGTGGACGACCAGGAAAGAAGTTGGACATGAGAAGACGAATTTTCGACTTTTAACTGTTATATTGTATAATTTTGCTACGCACATTTGAATAGACAGGCACGGATGCCTGGGTATTTGTAGGGCAGTGTATAACTAGTTGAAAACAGAACTAGGAAAGTAGTTAGACTCGATCTAGTGAAAGCGAAAGTAAACTGGCGTAAGCGTACACGTTACTGTCGAGAAGTAGAATAAACGTAGGCAAGGCTACATATAATCATGGCTGATGATGACATTGCAGATAGACCGTCTGCGCTGGAAGAAGATTTGACCTGCCCTATATGTAGGTGTGTTTTCACGAACCCAGAACTGTTGTCTTGTTCGCACAGTTTCTGTAAACTATGTTTGGAACAGGCCTGGAAGGGTAAAACGAGGAAGGAGTGTCCTGTATGTAGGCACAACTGTACTGATGAGAAGCCTATCGTTAACCGCGCTTTGAAGGCTGCCTGCGAGAGCTTCCAGAAAGGATGTCGTGTGCCTGGGTCCCAGAAGCTGGTGTGTGGAATGCACAATCGCAGTTTTGAGCTCTTTTGCATAAAAGACGAGGCACCTGTGTGCGTGGAGTGTTTAAACCTTCACCCGGGGCACGACCTTCTTCCCCTGGACCAGGGTGTTCCTATTTGTAAGGTGAGGCAGTTGTAGTGAAAGTTGTTCCGAATTTGAGTAATTTGCATGAATAGCTGTGTGGTGTGACTACCTGCCATAGCCTACTTGGACGTTTATGGTTCAGTTCTAAAACCGAAATGGCTGCGTTGACACGCATGCTCACTCCATTCTTCATTCGTTCTGAACTCTGACCTCAAGTGCTTGGCTCAACAAGTTGTTACATGTATAGCCAACACAGCATAGACTTATCACACACACACACACACACACACACACACACTTTATTTTTATTTCATTTCATGCATATTATGTTTTTTGCTGTCAAAGACAAGCTAATAAGATCTTCGTCCTGTGCTAACTCCTTAATTCCCCAGGAAGAGTTGAACGTAAAAGTTGGCATCTTGGAGGATAAAGTGGAATCTTTCAAAAGGATGAAAAAGCGATATCAGGATACAATTGCATTCATAGAGGTAATACAAGCCGCCTACCTCAAGTCAAAATCTCACTTAAGGTGATTTACGTAAAATACGTTTGTTTACTTCACTGACAAACTTATTGCTGTTGACAGCAGTTCATTACCAGACCAATAATAATAATATGCAGAGGTCTAACTAAATGAATGCAAAATAAGCCCAATGCAAAGACTGTGTTAGAAAGTAGGATCTCTCACTATCTCTGTGCCATTCACATAGCCTTTGCTTTGTTTCCCCTGCCCTCTCAGAACCAATCACAGACTGCTGAGAAGACGATCAGGCAGGAGGTTGTACGCCTGTGTGAGATCCTGAAGAAGGACGAGGAGGCAAGGGTCCTGGCGCTGAAGAAGGAGGAGGAACAGAAGAAGCTGGCCGTCAAAGAGAAGGTGGACATCCTGGACCGAGACCTCGCTGCGCTCAAGGAGCTTATCGATAACACCAGAAAGGAAATGGGAGGAGAGGAACTGGACTTGCTCCTGGTAAGAACGCCACACAAGACTTGGCCGTGTGTTGTGGGTTCCCCTTGGTTTCAAGTGAGCCCGCGAACTATCCAACCCTTCACCTTACCCCTCCACCTCGATCAAAATGAGAATTGAGATGGCCCTTGATCTCACATGAACGCGCAACACCAAGGGGCAGGGGGAAGGGGAAGGGGTAAGACAGAGTATTGGGATTGAGCCTATGACCAATGCCCTGTGGCTTTTATGTCAGCTGACCAGGGGAGATCTGTATATTTTAAATAATTCTCTGTTTGTTCAGTGTTATGTAAAGTCTCCATCTTGACTGCCATATTTGTTATTAAATGGTTCTTCTGTTCATTTCCAGAACTTCAACAAACTGAAGCATAGGTAAGTGTCATCATATTTCTATTGGCATACTAGGTCATGTAACGGCTTAAGAATGATTTGTTTCAAATGAGGTGTAACACATTCAGGTCACTGCTAACCTGTCCTATCTAGTAAACCCTGTAAAGTGAGACAGCTAAAAGTAACAGCACTACTTTAAAACAGCCGTTTTGAAGGAGTTGTTTGCAGCTTGGAAAATATCATTGCACCCCATACAGCAGTACTGCACTTAACTGCAGAATTGCAATATTTTGGACAGAAATATTGTGCATTGCAATTGCAACTGCAGTATAACAATAACCTTTTGTACCCCATAAATGTAGGCCCTAGTTGTTTTTGAGCTGTGCTTATGTTCTGTCATTGTGCATCACAGTGCAAAATGGACAGACGAAGGCCCACAAAGGGACCAGGCTGAGCTCATTCACGTGGCCAAGCACACTGGAGCCGTGGGCTACAAGATCTGGGAGAAGATGCTGACCCAAGTAGAGTGCTGTGAGTAGCCCTGAGCAGCAGTGTTGCCAATTAATTCAGAAGTTGGAGTAGGCATAGAGTGTGTTTGTAGCTGCCATGCTATCTTAGGTTTGTGAGGTCGGCTATAAAAGAGTTTGAGTCAAGTCATGCAAGTAAACACTGACAGCTTAGATCTGAAAACATACGTTTAAATGCATTGAAAGTTACTTTGGAAAAAAATAGTCTGCTAATTCTAGTCAAGTTTGCCAGTCAACTTTACACTGTACTGCTTTTAATCACATATGAACTTCAGTTACATCCCATCCTTAATCCATGGAGTTTATTATGACGTTAGTCCACGCTTTGCAGCTTCAAACTCTTCGGGGCAGGCTTTCCACAAGGTTTAGGAGTGTGTTTATGGGATTTTTTGACCATTCTTTCAGAAGCGCATTTGTGAGGTCACACACTGATGTTGGATGAGGAGACTTGCTCTCGGTATCTACTCTAATTCAGGATTCTGTGTAGGCCAGTCAAGTTCATCCACACCAAACTCTGTCATCCATGCCTTTATGGACCTTGCTTTGTGCACTGATTTACAGTCATGTTGGAACAGGAAAACTTGGGAGCATGGAATTGTCTAAAATCTCTTGATTAATGCTGAAGCATTCAGAGTTTCTTTCACTTGAACTAAGGGACCAAGCCCAGCTCAGGGATAGACCCGTCCTGTTCCAACATGACTGCACCAGTGCACAAAGCAAGGTCCATAAAGGCATGGATGACATGAGGAGTTTGGTGTGGATGAACTTGACTGGCCTGTACAGAGTCCTGACCTCAACCCAATAGAACAACTTTGGGATGAATTAGAACGGAAACTGTGTTTCGAGTCTCCTCGTCCAACATCAGTGGGTGACCTCACAAATGCTGTTCTGAAACGCTGAATGGCTAGTTAGCAGAAAGCAATGGTATTACCAGAGAGGGTAAGCGGAGCGAGAGGCGCAAACGTTCGATCATTTCCGCGTTCTGTCTTCGCAAAGGGGAGGGGGGCTAAATCCCCCTTTAAGCAGACCTGTTAACATTCGAAGTCAACTGAACTGCTTGCCAATCTGACAGAAATCGATATCCCACTATGACGTATTTGCGACACGCCTCTTTAAGCAGACAGGAACTGTTCGAATTTTTCTTCCATAGAGATGCATTATGTTGCTCTTGTCAGTAATTAAGGATCTTTGGTATTACATTCATGATCTCACAAGTGCCATATCATGGAAAAGTTAATTTTCCCTGGTAATTGATTTAAAACATGGGTTTCTCATGACCATTATTAAAATAGGCTACTGGTAATGAGCATTTGATGGTTATGCTTTGTGCTCTGACTGAAGTATCAGTAGCGAAAACGTAGAGCTACAAAAGAACAATACTTGACAGTCAGAAACATTTAATTCCAACGGACTGGTTCTTCCTCGAAATTTGATCCCCTCTCCAGTTTTGTCTCAATCATGCACGACTCCGTGTGTTTTGCCAATGGGCTATTGGGCTAAACTGGTTTTGGAGCATTATTATTGAAGTAAGTAGTCATTGGCTGCCAGGTAATTAATTGTTCATGTAGATGTCCAGACAACCATCAGGGGGTGCTAAATCTGTAAAAATGGACCATTTTATTCGAAAGTTGTAACTGGCCAATGGGAATTCATTTCTTGTCTTCACCTTTCTTTATGATTATAGCACGATCTGATAGTGATTGACTGGGTGATTGGGCACTGAAGTTGATATTCGGGTATATTTCTACTGGCATACTGGGTCATATAATGGCTTGAGTGATTTGTTTCAAATGAGGTCTAACAAATTCAGGTCACTGCTAACCTGTCCTATCTAGCAAACCCTGTTAAGTGAGACGTGTTGCAAACAGTGAGTACATGGTTACATGGTACAATACATGGTTTTGTCATTTCTTTTATTTGCAAAAGACAGTCATGAGGTTTTGCCACAGTCAATGAGCTTTGCCCATTGCTGTCTCGAATGATGGTAAATGAACAATGAATTCATCATGGGTGTACTTTTGTTCCATTGTTCCATTCACTTCCTAATACAAAAGCATCAGTGAATGTCATGTGTGTTTGATTGTCTGATTGATGTGTGGTCCGCCATCAGTGCCCGTGATCATGGACCCTAACACCATCTCGCCCTGGCTGAGCATCACCCCCGAGTTCAACAGCGTGAAGGAGAACAAGGAGCGGCAGGCCTTCCCGGACAACCCGGAGCGCTTCGACCCGTGCGTCTTCGTGCTGGGCTCGGAGGGCTTCGGCGCCGGGCGCCACCGCTGGGACGTGTTCGTGGGCGACAACCCCAAGTGGATCCTGGGCGTCTGCCGGGAGTCGGTGGCGCGCAAGCGCAAGTTCACCGTCACCACCAACAGCGGCGTGTGGACCATCGGGCTGAGCAAGGGCGTCTACAGCGCGCTGACCACACCGCGCACCGCGCTGAAGGTGGAGCGCCGCCCCGAGACCATCCGGGTCAAGCTCAACATGGATAAGGGCCAGGTGTCCTTCTGGGACGCCAGCAACGGCGTCCACCTCCTCACCTACACCGACACGTTCCCCAACCGCGTGTACCCACTGTTCGGGCCCGGCTTGCACAGCACGCCCATGGCCATCAAGCCCTCCAAGGTCACCATTCACCAGCAGTAGCCCATCGCATCTGCAGCAGAAGCAGACCAACACACGATTGTCAATGAAGAGTAAAATTGAATGTGTCTCTGGATGGCTAATGATAAAACTGCTTTATGCCTTGTTTCATTTTCTTTAAGATTTTATCACTTTTTTTAGTTCATCTTGTCTTTTTTTTTTGGAGAAGGGTGTTTGTGTTAGGGAATGGGGTGTTCTTGCTGAAGACAGCACTCCAGTTCCTCTTGGCTGGATTGTATGCTCTTCACTGTTGATAGTCTGTGAATTCGCCACTGGGGGGGCAGAGTAGCTGCGCTGATATGAGCTAAAGCCACAGCATGGCCATTTTTTTAACATTCATTTAACATTCATTTACACCATTTTTTTCCCTGGTATGTGCCAGGCTGTCATTGAATATGTGGCATTGAAGGCTTGCACTGTGTCTCTCATAACATGGCATACAGGCTTGAAATACAAATGTCTGTGGAAGCATGGCATGCTATTGCAGGATTCACTAAGCATCAACTGAAATAAAGTGAATACTGCATAGATGTGAAAGAATATTAATCAGAAAAATGATTCTTGTTGCAAATTATTGCAATACATGCCAGTTGAACATTATTATTGTTATTATTATTATTATTATTATTATTGTGTTATAGATTATTACAAATTCCAGACATTACCTCTTAGAATGGGTTTGATGATGTATCTGTGTTTTGAAAGCTTGTTGATATTAAGGAATAATATAATATTGATCATATGCTGTTTTAGCCTTATAAAGGCAAGGTAAACACAAATCTATTTTGACTATAGTAACCATGGTGCACAGCCTTAAACAGGAAGCTTTCATATTTTTATCATGGTTTGTGCTATTTTGGGGAAATTCCAAATAAGAAATGGATGACTTTGTGGCTTTTTTAAATGGGCTATATTGAGGTTAAAATTGAGTAATGTTGAATAGATGTGTGAACTCCTGTAAATCTTTGATGGCAGAAATATAATGCTTGCATTTACAAAGTACGTACTGTAGGTAAGCTCATAAATAATCTTTTGTTAATTTGTAAGCCTCACAAATCTAAATCTTCCTGTAACAGATCGGGACAATAGCAGGGTGAAAGTGTGTGGGATTGATGATGTACTAATATCATACACATGATGTAGTTGTTTGACAGTGGCATTTATCCCAAATGGCTTCATGTACACTGATTTTTGTCATTGCTTTTAAAGTGGGAGGTCTTATGTTTTTTGTATTTGTCTTATGTTTGTCTTATGTTTTGAATTTATAGTCAAATGCAAAATCATCAACTTTATGTGCCATTTATGATTCTCACAAAGCTTGATCATGTGCCTGATTTTTTTCCAAGAGAACACATGAATGCATAAGAATGAGAATAATAAAGAAAAGCTTTTTGATGAAGTCAAGATGTACGGTTCACTGCCATATCTAATGTCGCCATCTTTTAGGGATACCAACATGAAACACGCTTTCTGCCTGAGAGAACAAGGCAGGTAACACAGGAAAACCACCAAACTGCAGCAAAAAAGAGATGGGGTTTAAAACGCACAAACACGCACGCACACACACACACACACACACACACACACACACACTCCTGCAAATGAAAAGCGCTGTATCCACAGACACAACTGTTAAAGATGGGTTAAGACACAAATGATGACTTATGTCTCACCCTCAACTGTTTACATATGTTATTTAATACATGCTTACATAGGCATTGCAGCCAGAGTGAGCGGCGCTTCTCTACCCTCTCAGAGTGATTTACCAGTGACCAGCACCTAGCCGCACCTGCAGTTAGCTTGGCCATGCCTACCCACCTAGCTCTCCTCTCAGGGAGGCTCTAGTCAGGAACACCACAGTTCACTACTGTTCGCCAGATTACCTGCCCTATCAGTGACGAGAGGGGATGGTACAATGTGTACATTTATTTGCAGCAAAGGTATGCCCACACTGTTTCCTGACTGCCAATGCAGTTTAGTGTCAGTTTAGAAAGTATAAGGGAAGTTGCAAGTATTGTTATGAATCCCTGAATAATGTGATTTTACTGGACCAATTATTTCAATGAAAGGAATCCCAATCGTGAGTGACGCGACTGAAACTTTTTTTTCACTTCCTGAAAAAAGTTGTTTACCAGGCTAGTGTTGAGTAGCCTAGCAGGAAATTCAGTGCGTGTTAGTGTGTGTGTGTGTGTGTGTGAGAGAGAGAGAGACGACTGTGTTGGCTGTTAATTTCCACACTCACTATGACAACTGCTAACAATACTCATACTGCCTGCTTTTAATGAAAAATCTGTGAATGTCATTGACATTCTGCATATGCAACATATACTTTCAGTGTGAAACGGACTTTACACTACTAAGGCCAGTTTGATAAGACTACTCTGGCCCAGTAGGAATTAGAGAGAATCGGTGGCCACCAATGGCTTGTCCTGTTTGTGGGAATCAGCTCAGAGGATTACTAGGCCTTCTTTTTGGACATTTTGTTCTGTTGACCCTAGATGCTGCACTGGGCTCTTTCCTGTATTTTTATTTTCTTCATGTTCACTGAAAAATCCTATCTTATCTGAGTTTAAGCTCCCCTTGTTACCATGAGAAGGTAAATAGTTTTAGGACGTCTTGTATAGGCGTAATGTACTATGGCAGCAGCAGTTGCCGCGTGCTTAAGAAACCAAATACATTTGTAAATGAGGCAAGGGGAGAAGTGAGAGGGAACAAAGACTAAAGTCTCTCTGTGAGAGAGAGGCCCTCACAGGGTGTTTTTAGTCGTTTAAGCTTGAGGTTAAAGTTTGAGGAGGTGATGTTTTATTTTTGGTTCATTGAGATTAGAAAGTATTTCCTGGTGTTTGTAAAAGAGCAGATATAAAGTTGTGTTGCAATCGCTTCAGTGCAAGTCCACCTACCTTGTGACCACTTTTGCTGTCATCACAAATCACCAATTCTCTAGAACCTTGGCAACTGTTTGCTCTTAGGTCAGTCAAATTCAAGTGGGACTGTTTCACAAACATAATTTACAGACATAACAGACATTACCTTTAAACTTTAAATGTCAAACGTAGGTTAGACACTTTACTACCAAGCTAACTCAGGCCTAAAGGTGAGGACGCACAGACCAAAATGACAGCCAGTGATGTTCCGTTCATGATTTCCTGGCAACGTTGTTCAAAACATTGATCCCTTCAGTGCCATCAGCTAAAGATATACAGTTACCATGGTAACAATTAGCAATACCTCCTTAGCAGTATTACCCAACAACGTAAAATGAGGTTGTTAATTTGTGTTTTATTGTTATGGAGAGAGCAATGAGAAGGGAAATAGTTTTATTGGCTTAATTATTTTAATCATTATATTTTATTATTATCAAAATATAATCATTATATCATTATCATTACACACACACACACACACACACACACACACACACCACCTGCAAACACACGCTAGGTCTACAACATCTGCACATTCTCATCTCATCACCTCATTCAAATTGAAAATTTTGCCTCTTTGGGAAGCCTCAAGGTTGTTTGTGTGTTAAACTGTAGACCAAACTGAAGAGTTATTTTCTCACTCTGAACCACATACACAGTCAAGTGAAGACGGTGGAAATGGTTTTCACGTTTTTTCATGTGGTCTGCTGTTGCCATAACTTCCTACTTAAGTGTCAGTACCCAACAACAACATTTTAGCTTGGATATATCAAAGAAATACATAATAAATGTTATGGGCTGACAAAAGCTAACCTACAATTGTTACACTAACATTATAGCAAAAGTTAGTCTACTACTGTAGGCCTACACAAGCTACTCTGCCCGTTTCCTTGTCGGCTACTTTTGGTTCCTGTTCTCATTTGTAATTCATTTTGATATGAAGCCATGGAAACACTTTCCTAAGCCAGAAACAAAATAGGAATCATTGGTGTTATCTGAGTTGTAGCTGAAACAAGAGTCAGTCAAATCATTGTCAGTCAGAAAAAGTGATTCTCTGTTGACTACAGTACACCTACATTAGATACACACTCATACAGCTTCAACTGGATCTTCTACCTCCTCTTGTTTAGTTGAATGCAATAGTGAGTGACACATCTTACTTTAGTCTTATTCACCAAACTCAAATAACTTTGTCACATGATAGTTTTCTCAAATAACTTCGTCACATGACAAGCCGACTATTAGAATTGATATAAAGTTAAAAAATTGATGTACAGAACCAGTCTGAAAGACATCATGGTCTGTCATGCAGCTCAACTTAGATCTGAGATTGGAAAGTGGCAAATCATAACTTGGGAACTTCTTCTTTCTCGTAATACTGAAACTGTACCACCATCATACACTCACACATAGACCCATGTACGCGTACACACACACAGACACACAGACACACACACTCACACTCACACAGACAGACACACACACACACACACTCACACACACACACACACACACACACACACACACACACACACACACACACACACACACACACACACACACATGCATACACACAACACACCTGTGTTGCTTCTCTGTCTCATCTGTCAGCGACTCTCAGAGTCTCCTTCTGTCTGTACACCCCCCACCCCCCTCTCTAACCTTTAGCATGTTGTGCTGCCCTGTGGTTTCGTCTCCTGTTTCGTCTCCTCTCTGCCTCTCCCAACCGTGCTTGTAAACCCATCACATTTACCCATATCTGCCTGCCTGTACGTCTTCCTGTCCTGTCACCCTCCTACTCACAGGTAACCACAGTCACAGTGTGCTGCACACACACACACACACACACACACACACACACACACACACACACACGCAAACATGTACACACACAAATAGACAGACAGACAGACGCACAAACACATGCACACACACACACACACACACACACACACACACACACACACACACACACACACACACACACACACACACACACACACACACACACACACACACACACACACACACAAATAGACAGACAAGACGCACAAACACATGCACACACACACACACACACACACACACACACACACACACACACACACACAAACACACACATGCATATGCATACTTAATCACATGTACCTCAGACCACAACTGCACAGGACGTAGAAAGGTGTGAAAAAAACATTCAGACTACAGCGAAGCCTGAGAAATGCACTGTAGAAGAAGTAACAAGTCTGTGCTGGTTTTAAAGATAAGCATACAAATCTCAAAATGTACTGTATATGCACAGCAATGTACTCATTGTTGACTATTACAAATATATATGTTGATAATCAATCACTTAACAATATTCACACATATTTGTTGTAATTGCACAGAATGTTACTATAAACCATATGTTTATGTGTTCAAATGTATGTATGTTATGTTTTGTTGTTCAAAACAGCTTAAAGTTACACACTTCTATTTTTATTTTTTAACCTTTAGCCATCTTCAACACACAAGAATGCTGCGTTCACAATTACAGCAAGTATTATAGCAAGAATTGTGCTTTGCAGTTTATTTTGGGGTGTTAACTAGCAGGAATATTCACAAATGAAGTACCAGCTTGATATCAAGGTGTTTTGAAGGTGAAAACAGCATTGTGCTTGCTTGGTGTGTGGGTCGACATAGTGTAGACCTGCAATCATGAAACTTTCGGCTGCAGTTTACACAGTTCCCTTGCTGTCTGTAGAGAACTGCCTCCACCAAAGTTTATGGCTGATGAAGTCTACCCATTTGGCTCAACTCTTGATTTACATGAAACCACAGTTTGGATCATATGCAAAATGACTGGAGTGGATAATGGCACTTTGAAGTCAGTGGTAGTTGTGCATATAAAATGTGCATACATACAAATGTGCATACATGCAGTCTTCACCCACAGCAGAGCTGATCATACATGTATCTTGTTAGAGACCCTGTCTAGGCAATGATAATGGTGGACTGAAAAAGTGAAGTATCGTTTTGCAGTCATTTTACAGTCAGTTTTGTATGGCCTTTACTTAACCACTCAGACCACATTAGTTTCTCCTTTCACAGTCACAGTGAAAGCAACACGAGTATTAATAAGTGCATAACACCTACATTTAGTGCCTGGTTTGAGGAAAAAAAGATGAAAAACACACAAGCTAGATACAGATGCACATAATCAGAGTTATAGCCATTTATTTGAAAGCTCTTTTCTTTACTAGGACTGCACTCTTTAGAAATTCTTCTGTTTTTCTTTGTTTGCATTGCAGCAAAATCACACCTTTCTGAAACTTTGTTGCAGATAGGAAATGCAGACCCCTTGAGACGCAGGAAGTATGTGCATTCTGATGTTTGCCTCCAAAGGTGTGAAATCAGAAAGCGTGAACAAAGAGAACAGGTGTTTTAAAGAACAAATAATCCAGTGTAGAAAAATATCCAGTGTTTCATACAAATATCTATTGCTTCACACAAAACAAAAATAGGTCAAAGATAACAGAAAATCCTCGAAATCTTCAAGACAGTTCCAGTTCAGAGTAGGAAACCACAGTGACAGATTTTGATGATATGTGGTAGAGCAATTGCATAAGTTTTATCTCTGAAACATACCCTGCACCTCTCGGTTACAGCACAGTTTATCTTCATCACTTTGATCACACCAGCACTTGTCAGGTTGACAAGAAATAGTGAAGTGGTATCACTGTCATAGGAGCTCTTACTGTACTTACTGTAACATGAATGGTGTATCTGCAGTGCGAGTTGCTTTACCTAAAAGACAAGGAAAGTTAAAACAATCCTTTATTTGTCCCAGAGTAGGGAAAAATGTATTGTTTCAGCAGCAAAAAAATGTATCTGATTGTACTTGTACAAAAACAACAACAACAACAACAGCAAGACTACTGCACACAGGCACTGCACACGAATAAAAAAGGGATATAGTAAAAGGCTAAAATAGATAATACAGAAATCTATCATTTATAGGGTTTATGCCGAACGTCAGATGGCTACACAAGACAACAGGTCTAATCACATCCACTGATAGATTGATTGGTTGATTGATTGCTTGAATGATTGTCACATCGATTGATTGATTGATTGTCACATGGATCCTGACAGCAATTCAGCTATTGTCAACTAACATGCTGTTAACCTGTATTTTAAATTTAGTTTAATCGTCTGCATGTTAATGTTTTGTACAAAAGCATGCAAAGATAAAAAAAAAAAAAAACCTAGAACAAAATCAACACTTAGACTATACTGTAGCCTGCAGCTAAATCAGTGGTCCAAACATATAACAATGTTTTAAATATAACCCATACACCTGTATATGCTGATTTATCGTTACGTTTACCGTATATGTGTTCTAATCGTGTTACTTGAAAAGCGGATGTGATTAGACCTGTTTCCTGGTGTAACCTTCTGACATTCGGCATAAACCCTGTTGCATGGTTGAAGTACATTTAAACGAAGAATTAAAAGAGAAAGTAAAACAGAAATCAGTGATGAGTACGTGTATGATAAGTTCTTCTGTTCTAAGCATCTGGGCGTTTTTGGAGAGTGCAGTACTGTCATTTGGATCCTAACAGGTTTTTACAAAATCCCCCTGCATCTGTCATGTCTCATCTTCGCTAAAGTCATAGGATGAGAACTACAGATTTAAAAGTCACAAGTATTGATTAAAGTTATTGTTATAAGTTATAAACTATTTAATTGCAACATGTACACACAGTGCTTGGACAATGGTGATGTTAAAGCATATATTGTCTAGGTGAGCATATTAGTGTGATAATTCTTATCAGATAATAAGAGAAGAATGCCCATTTGATTAGTCAGTGTCCTGGAAGTAGAACAATCATAATGAGAAAGCATCGAAAGTATGTGGGCGTTTAAAGCACGTTGTAAGGACTTCTCTGGAAATGATACCTATTTCAGTAACAAAAAGAATTGAACTAAAGAAACTTCAACGGAGACATCAGAGGGAGTGAAATGAAAACGTGTCACATTTTCCTTCAAAATACAGGAAACTCCGTCTCTATTAGTGCCCTTTTTGGCACATTAATCACATACATTTTCCATTCCATTTTTGCATTATGTTTAATTAGGATATTTGAATGGCTAGGACCTATACATAAAAAATGAGCTTGACTGGCTAGATCTTACATACTGTATATGATAGTATATGATATCATACTTCATAATTTTAAAACCATTTATATGCACCGTCCCAAAAAAAGCACAAATAAAAATTCAACAGCAAGAAATACACCAAACGCAAACACAGATTTTTTTTAAGCAATTAAGTGGAGAACACTGTCATGAGAGCGCATGCCATGTAGATGATAGATTATGTCTTGCTTAACACCTTTGATATTCCCATCCAACAATGAAATCAAACATGCTGGCCATTGATAGCATAAGCACCGTTTGATCCTCCATTACCATTTTTGTCTTGCACTCTGATTGTGGTTGCATTGCCACTTTTTGGAGTGGAGTATTGAGAGACTTGCTTATGATCTTACATGAGGTGTTTAAAAGGTATGATAACTTTTCTGGAAATAGTTGAAAGAAAAAAACTGAAATCAGTTGAAAGAATGTGATTTCAATGAAGACATTGGAGACGATCAAAACGGCTACACTTTTTTAAAAATATATTTTATTCATTCCATAATTTTTTTAACTGGCCAACTTATTGATCCAATGCGTCACCCCCTATTTTCAAGATAGAGGAAGTTCCATCTTTTTATTTAGTTGTTTGTTCCTTTTCAGGAAAAATACATGTCACAACGAGTGCAGCCATTGGTTGTGAACAAAAGAGGTGCTCAGTGGTGTTCCTCTATCTGTCATCATATAAACCCTGTCCCACATTGGATAAGCAGTTGTGATCGATTCCTGGGTATTTAGGAATTTTTTTAATCGGTTTTGATAAGAGATTGTTCAGACAGATCTGCCAGAGTAGATTTGGCCTCTGAGATTTGTTTGGTTTGATTGGCTAAGGTCTCTTTTATAAATTCTTCCGTTTCTTCAGGATACAGGCCCTGTTTGTTCCTCTATGACTCCAGGAATCCATTTCTCTCTTCCTCCTGTGGTATTCTGCAAAGGGCCATCCAGAGATAAAGTAGTGCTCACTTGACTGTTGGTCATGATAACACTTTTGCATGTACTGCTTCTTGCGAACAGTGACTGTTGTGTCTGGATGGATCAGGTCAAGGCAAGCATGCATGTGCCTGTTCAGGTACAAGTCTGCAGGAGATTGGCCTGTATGCTACAATTTGGTGTAGGCTACTGTACTGCATCAGGAATAAGATATTCTCCTTTAAATCCAGTGTGGTGTGCAAGCTTTTTCATTCCACTAGATGGCCCGGAGCACTCGTAGAGTGAAGAATTCCATTCTGCCGCATCATGTTTTTGAATTCCTCAGAAGTGAACTGCATTCTGTTGTCTGTGACCATGTGTTCTGCACTGCGAACAGTCTTCTACATTAAGTCTTGTGATGGTGGCATGTGAGGTAATGTTGGCCATTCTGATCACCTCAAACTACAGTCCAACAGTAAACATTTTTTAGTATTGGTTGAGTGTTTCATACCTTTTCTGACCGTACTGACAGTAGCTAAGGAATTTGGCCACAACAATAACTTTAGCTAACAGCATTGTTTGTCTAGGGTGACCATTTGTCACTCTGTTGATTCAAACCCGTTGTCCTTTTGAAAGTTAAACAAGGTCAAACTCAATAGCCCCAATAGCCAAATTCATCCTCATGAACAACTACAGCCTGTTAGCCTCGATTCCATAACCATGAAAGGTTTTGAGCGGCTGGTGATTACTTACATCAACCGGTCAACGGAGAATGCCATATCCACCTTCCACCACGTCACACTGACACACCTGAAGAACAAGAATACGGCAGGATCTTGTTGATTGACTACAACAGCTTGTTGAGAAGCTGTTGTTGCTGGGTATTGATCCAGGAACGTGTGGTTGGATATTGGACTTTTCTCCAACCACAGCACGTGCAAGAGCGGCCGAGCAGCAAAATGAAAGCGTGAGTCATTATCATAATTGTCATAATAGTCAGTCTGTCACACTGTTTAATGCTGTTAATGGTGTATAAAAAGCCCATGTTTATGTTTTTTTACTAGCACCACCCCGCCCCCACCCCCCCCCAAAAAAAATTGAAATTGGGAGGTGTCCTCATTTTGCCTTCTTTTCAGAGTCTAGCTGGTGGTCACCCCATTTCTGCAATTTTATTATAAACATATACTCCACTTCCCCTTTTAAACACAGATTGTGTATTTATGTGTAAACCTCACTCTCGTTCAGGGTCATGGCATGTAACCTGCCTTGTGTTGAATTGCACGGCTCGAGTCAGCTACCATTACACGACTGGGGTATTATTAGAAAATTAGGTTGGTAATATACAACCTCAACCCCAGAATGTAATAATCTGCGTATCTCTTACCCTACAGCCACACAGGCTACAAGAGACAACAACAACTCCACCAACTTGCCATTGAGTAGGGAGGTGATTCGTGGGTGATTGATGGTTAACGATTTCTACGTGCTAGGTGGCTGACCGATAGCTCATACATACCTTCATATATGTTTTTTTTTACCCTTTATTCACCTGAGTGTAAGCAGCCTAATGGGATCTCCGTAGCCACACCCACGTCAGCAATTACCTGCAGAAGGGAAACACAGAGCGATAGAGACCACGCAAGCAGGAAGAGCGGCCTGCAGCCGTCACAGATAGTCTACAATGAAGTGTCTGTTAGGCCCAGGGGGTCAGGATTTGACCAGAGAATGTCTAATAAGGGGAGAACGACCACTCGCTGAATACTTCCGCATGGTACTGCAACTAGAGGGCGATCGCGAGCAAGTGGAGAATGAATGGAGGTGAATGGAGTTTCTCCTAAAATCCACTTTTCTCTGGATATAATTTTTTGTGTATAAATCGGAACATTGCATGTGAAAGGGGGGTCAAGGAAAATACACACGGCTGAGTATTAGATTTTTGAAGTCCCTTAATTGCTCTAAAAAGCCTTTCAAACGTGTCAATGACGTCATTCATTAGCAGGGTGCTAGTGTGTTATGGGCAACAACGACCAAGCCTGTGAGAAACCAAAGGGCCATAAGTAATTGTTCATTCAGCTTTCGACCTATAACCCATATTGAGCTTGCAGAAACTAAAATCCAATCTTCGATTTTTTTAATGACAATCAGGTGAAACAAACCAATTTAGCCGTCTAGCCCCATAGACCCCCATTGTTTGATCACTTGCTCGTGATCGCCCCTTGTGGAACTGCAACAGGAACTGCAGGTACAATGCAGGTACAATGGAGTTAATAGCGAGTGGACAGGCTCTCCATAAATGGGCTCTGATTTGACTGATTAGCTTCGCCGATTAGCAAGGCACTTCCTCGTCGCCATTTTCCAGAAATATTATATCATGTCCGGTGCCATTTCTCCTCATGCTGATTGGTGGCTGCAGTGGCGTCATGCCCATTGAAGTAAAGGGGGCACGTGCCCCCTCTGATTTTTCGTCCCTGATATTTTTTTTAATAATAACTTTCCGATTATGCTCCATAATAACCCATTCCAGAGCCTATAACGACTCAAATGTATTCTTCTGGATGTATTATAAACATACATATAGCTAAAGACCGGCCATCAGCCCCTTTCCTAAAATTGGTGTCTGTAGCATACTGCAGGCCTATGTTCCCGTAGAAACGCACACGCACGTTGTGCGCGCATTGTTTATGTTGAACAATTACGGTTAACGTTAGGCTAATTTGAACAGTTGAACTGCACAGTATGGACAGCTACAGTCAATGGTGTTGAAGTGGTAAGTAGGCTATGCAATAAATCAACATTACATTCGGATAATATTAAAAAGAAGCAGAATTATTTGTGGACCTGGAAATGTTGGTGATGATCACAAAGTTCACCAAACGCTCCAAAATCGTAAAAACCGTAATGTGGAGTTAGTTTGTGACTTTTGTTTCAGTTGTGTAGATAGCTCGCTAACGCCTGACAAGGCTGTTTACTTGAATTTTAAAAGCCATTTCATAGTCTTCCCCACCGGGGGAGATTCAAAATAGAACAGCAAGGCAGATGAACGTACGTAATAGCCACATAACTATAGCCTACCAAATAGGACAACCTCCACCCCCCCCCCCCCCCCTTCCCCCGTCGGAAAATTATTACAACGTCGCTGATTGTGCCCCCTAGGAATTTTGCCTTGCATGACGCCTCTGGGTGGCTGTTCCACTCTCAGCTCATGCACGAGCTTAGTGTGGGCACAAGCTCTCCTTCTGTACCTTACGTCAATCAGTAACCTAGCACTTAATTGGCTAAGTAAAACGGCACCGGAAACAAGCCCCTTGAAACGCCATGTTGAAGCCTGAAAAAATCGTTCAATTTTGGCAATTTTCACTAGCCTAGCATTCCCATTGTAATGAATGGGGGCGGGACTTGTTCACTGTCTCCAGTTCTTATAATACCTCCATCGTTAGGCCTATCAAATCTTTAGAAATGTGTAATAACTTCAAGCACGGAGAAAGAGAGGTGAGGGCCCCTCACACCTAACTCCCCGACGCCTCAAGAGTGCTGCTGACATGAAAGCTAGTAGCCTGGGCTTTTAGCTCGATCGCCAGCACACTCGACTCCTGTTCCAAGGTGCTACTGTTTCCGGGCGTGTGCAGGGCTGAACCACGCTGTTTCAACACAACGCAGGTTACATTGGTGCCGCTGTGACTCGGATCGGGAGTGAGGTTTAGGGGGGTGAGTGTAGCCTAACGGTGCAGTCAGACGCTTGCGTCCGCCAACGTATGCCTCATTTTGTCACATTTCCATAAACACGAACTGATTGGTTTGTCAGTGTTCGAAAATTTGCATACACGGAATTTCATTGGCTGGTGCTTGCGCGATCCGTCAAAAGTTGAACATTTCTCAACTTTTTAGCGGAGGCAACGTATCCCAGGCAACGCATCGGACCCACAATTCAGTGTGGCATGAAATGAAGTCCAGCCAATGTAAAGTGAATGGGAAACCAACGGACGAACGTTGGCAGACGCAAGCGTCTGACTGCACCGTAATAGATGCCAGCTAGCTTAGCTGTGCGTGTGGACCGTTGGTAAACCTCACTCTCCGACGCGTCAAGAGAGCCTGGGCATTTGGCGTTATTACCTTATTACCAGCATGCTCATTGCTCAACTCCCGGTCGAAAGTGCTGCTGTTTCAGGACTGCGTGCAGGGCTGAACCGCGCTGTTTCAACACAACGCAGGTTACATATACAACGATTGCTGAACATTGATGGGCTTGTGCTGTGCACAAGTAAAACTTCAAGTAAAACATGGTGCTTTGTCCAGTAGGCCTATTAGCCTGTTTGATTTGCATTGAGCTCAATGAGCATCAAACAGGCTAATATGCCTACTGGAAAAGGCACCATGCCAAAGCTATGGTGAAGGGTATGTGATGATGTGGGGCTATTTTAATTCCAACGACCAAGGGAACTTTATCAGGATGCATAATATCCTGGATCCATGAAATAGCTGGCCTTAAAAAATAAAAATCAGCCTGCCCGGCTGCCCCTATGTTAACCCTATGTGTTAAATTCCCATAGGGTTACATAGGGGGTCAAATACTTCCTTCCCCCTAGCATTTAGGAAGAACATTTATTTATTTACTGTCACAACCACGCTATCCCAGCCCTCTCTCCAAGCTCCAGTTCCTACGGCTACTCCAGTCCGGCTTCCTGCCCTACCAGCATTTGCAGATCCAATCCGTTCATCCTCCCCAGAGTTTTAGTTTGCCTCCTTAGTTTCCCGCCCTGTTTAGTTCCCACCTGTTTCCAATTCTAATTATGTTCCTATTTAAACCCTGGACTCTCAGTTTGTGTTGTTGGTTATTATTTGTCTATTCAGCGTGAAGCTCTGTGTGAAAAGAGAACCTTTGTCGTGTTTGCCCACTGTGGCTTTTTGATTTGTTTACTGAAGTAAAACAACGCCTTGAGCGTCTGCATCCTGAAACTTTCATTTTCGAGTCTCCATTTGTGATAGAATAACCAACCGTGATATGGATGCAGCTGAGGCAGCAAGACTTCGTGAAGCCCTAACCCAGCAAGGCCAGTTACTGGGTCAACAGCGCGAGCAAATTGCCCGCATGTCTACAACCCTCCAGGAATTGGTTGCTCGACCACCACCTCCCCAGCCTGCGCCCCGACGATGTGTAAAACCGGAGAAGTATGATGGAAACCCGGACACCTGTCGAGGCTTCATACTGCAATGCACGCTGTACATGGCTCATGATCCTGCTAACTTCCAGTCTGAGGAATCCAAGGTAGCTCGTGTCATATCCCTTCTTACTGGAAGAGCGTTAGAGTGGGCTACTGCAGTACGGGAGCAAGGAGGAGACAACATTGAGGACTTTGCCAGCTTTGAGGGACTCTTCAAAGCAGTGTTCCAGCATCCAGCAGAGGGGTTGGAGGTCGGGGAGCAGTTGCTGAAACTTAAACAGGGTGATCGTACAGTCGCTGACTATTCGCTGGCTTTCCGAACCATTGCAGCCAGAAGTGGTTGGAATGACCGATCACTACTCACGGTCTACCGACGTGGCCTGAAGCCTGCTATACAGTCAGAGTTAGCCTGCCGGGATGACGACTTGACCCTGGACCAGCTAATGGAGTTGGCCATACGTCTGGACAACCTCCTAAGGACGAGGGGAGTGCCTAGGACCCGTTTGTGTGTCAGCAGTGACCCTTTTCAGGTCCAGCAAGCCCAGGAGCCAATGGAATTAGGCCTCACACACCTGACCTTAGAGGAGAAAGAGCGCCGGCGGCGCAATGGTCTCTGTCTGTACTGTGGGGCGTCCGGTCACCTTAGAGCCACCTGTAACCGCCGTCCTCAACCCCAAGGGCTGCAGCAGTCTGCTGTGGTGAGTAGAGCCCCCAGCGATTTTATACCTGAACTTTTCAGCATATCAATAACTCTTAAATGGGGAAGTGGTTACTACTCTGGGCCTGCCATGATTGATTCTGGTGCTGCTGGCAATTTTATTGCTGAACAGTTAGTGCACTCTTTGAGGATTCCACAAACTCCCTGTATTCCCTCTTTACGAGTGAATGGAATTGATGGTCGACCCCTGGGCTCAGGACAAGTTACAGAGAGGACGCAGGTTTTGCAACTAACCGTTGATCATGCTCATACAGAACCCCTAAGTTTGTTTGTTATTAACTCTCCTGTCCATCCCCTTGTCCTAGGCTTGCCATGGCTTCGCCAACATGACCCTAACATACGTTAGACCGGCACATCCGGGAAATTGACTCGCGACGAACGTTCCCGCCCCTTTTTGGGGGAAACAAACTACGTCTCCCATTAACTCCAATGCAAATTAGGCTCAATAAACGTAATTCGTACCGAAATCGTAGGGGTAAATGATAACAGAAAACACATCGAATCAATAGGACCACTCAATATATTACCACTTTGCCGGTCGTTGACCGTGAAAAATACGTTCAAAAGCTTAATTCAATCAAAGTAAAAACATGTCCCTTCGGTCTCCCGAGTAGCCTGCTAGCAGTAGCAGTGGCCAGTGTCATACCCAGACATACTCTTATCTCATTGAATCTCCAGTTAAATAACTAAATTGTTTTCCTGTATTTTTGGCCTCTTATTTTAATTGTAATGTTGTGTAGTTGACTGACAGGCTTGGATGTAAAGTATGTTCGTTAGATAATTCCAACATATGATAATTTCTGTCGTAGCCGATAGCCTAGCTGCTAGTGTTAGCCAAGTGTTAGCCTAGATTTCCGTTTTCGTTGGTCTGATTTATTTTTGGTGTAGCCTAATGTTAGGGGTTCTTAGCTTTGTGGTTGGTACACCCAACCACACAGCAACTTATCGGCATGTCTGTCTACCGCGACCACTGATCTATAAATAATAAGTTATTCGTTATAGATCAGTGACCGTGAACAACACCCGTTCACTTTGGCTTGTTTCAGGCTTGTTCTGAGGGCTTGTTTCCCCAAAAAAGGGGCGTGGCGCAGACAACCTGGCTCTGTGTGACGCGACGCCGGTCGAACGTATATCTTGGTCTAAGGGCCGTATTCTTTCCTGGTCTCCAGCCTGTCAGGAACGATGTCTGCAGGTTCAATGTGCTTCTACATCCATTGAAAGCCCTGAAGTGGGTGACATTGAGATCCCACCTGAATACCAGGATCTATCTGAGGCTTTCAGTAAGGTGAGAGCCACGCAGCTGCCACCTCATCGCCGTTGGGACTGCTCGATTGACCTCTTGCCGGGAGCTCCGCTGCCACGTTCCCGGGTCTACCCCCTGTCTGCCAAGGAGACGACGGCCATGCAGGAATATGTGGACGAGGCCCTGAAACAAGGTTTCATTCGCCCTTCAACTTCACCTGTGTCAGCAGGGTTCTTCTTTGTGGAAAAGAAGGATGGCGGTTTACGCCCATGCACTGATTACAGAGCCCTGAATGATGTCACGGTGAAGTACCGTTACCCGCTTCCTTTAGTCCCATCAGCGCTGGAACAACTTTGTGGGGCCCGATGCTTCACCAAGCTAGACTTGCGGAGCGCATACAACCTGGTGAGGATACGGGAGGGTGATGAGTGGAAGACGGCGTTCTCCACTACCACTGGTCACTACGAGTACCTAGTGTTACCCTATGGGTTAGCCAATGCACCATCTGTGTTCCAGTCATTTGTCAATGAGGTACTCCGAGGCATGCTGCACAAATTTGTTGTTTATTTTGATGACATTCTTGTATACTCTGACAATATCCATGACCATGTCAAGCATGTGAGGGCAGTACTAACCAGACTACTTGAGCATCAGCTATTTCTCAAGGCTGAGAAATGTCTCTTCCATCAGTCTTCCATGTCTTTTCTAGGCTATGTGCTGAATTCCGAGGGAGTGCGGATGAATGAGGAGAAGGTGCGAGCCGTTCTGGACTGGTCCAGCCCCAGGACTACTAAGGAGCTTCAGAGATTTCTAGGCTTCTCGAACTTCTACCGCAGGTTTATTCGAAATTTCAGTTCTGTGGCAGCACCCCTTACTTCCCTGCTGAAAGGATCCCCTCATCGTTTTACCTGGACACCTGAAGCAGAGGAAGCATTCAAAGTACTCAAGACTAAATTCACATCAGCCCCATTGCTGAAGCATCCAGACCCTGCACTTCCGTTTGTGATCGAGGTGGATGCCTCGGAGGTGGGGGTTGGAGCCGTTCTTTCTCAGCGTCAAGGTAACCCTGCTAAGCTTTTCCCATGTGCTTACTTCTCCAGGAAGCTGTCCCAGGCGGAGAGGAATTATGATGTTGGGAATAGGGAGCTACTGGCCATCAAACTTGCAATTGAAGAGTGGCGTCACTGGCTTGAAGGTGCACAACATCCTTTTGTCATATATACAGATCACAAAAATCTTGAATATATACGTACGGCCAAACGCCTCAACACCCGACAAGCCAGATGGGCCTTATTCTTTACCCGTTTTCAGTTCACCATCTCCTATCGTCCAGGCTCAAAAAACACCAAGGCTGACGCTCTCTCTCGCATGTTCGACACAGAACGGCGCTCTGCCATGCCGGAACCCATTGTTCCACCAACATGCATTCTGGCTCCAATACGGTGGGATCTGGAGAGGGAGATCCGGGAGGCTGCGGTTCATGACCCTCAACCGCCGGAATGCCCTCCGGGCAGGGTCTATGTACCCAAGCCGTTGCGAAGTCGTCTCATAACCTGGGCACATACATCTCTAGGCACAGGCCATCCTGGCACCACGCGCACCCAACAGCTGCTGTCTTCTCAGTATTGGTGGTCAACCCTGAACAAAGATGTCCAGACTCATGTTCAGTCGTGTAGTGTTTGCGCTCAGTCTAAGGTTCCTCGACACTTGCCTGCAGGCACCCTGGAACCACTGCCAATTCCTCAGCGTCCATGGACTCATCTCTCCATTGATTTTGTCACCGACCTGCCTCAGTCTGAAGGTAATACTACAATTTTAGTCATAGTCGATAGATTTTCAAAGGGGTGTTTTCTTGTTCCTCTGCCTGGTCTCCCTACAGCTTTCCAGACTGCTGAGGCCCTTTTCCACCATGTCTTCCGACGTTTTGGCCTACCTGAGGACATCATCTCTGACCGGGGCACCCAATTTACCTCCCAGGTTTGGCGGGCCTTCATGGAGAGGCTGGGAGTCACAGTGAGTTTGACCTCAGGCCATCACCCACAATCCAATGGCCAGGTGGAGAGGTTGAACCAGGAAATTGGACGGTTCCTCAGATGCTATTGTGGGGACCGTCAGAACGACTGGTGTAGGTTTCTTCCCTGGGCCGAATATGCTCAGAACTCACTGAAACACTCCTCTTCTGGTCTCACACCTTTTCAGTGTTTTTTGGGTTTTCAACCGCCTCTCTTCCCCTGGACCCATGTAGTACAGAGGTACCAGCAGTGGAGGAGTGGTATTCTTCTAGCAGGAATGTCTGGTCCTCTGCTAATGTTCACTTACAGAGGGCCGTGAAAAGACACAAGAAGGCAGCTGATCGGCACCGACGAGAGGCCCCAACCTACCGACCGGGCCAGAGGGTGTGGTTGTCCACAAGGGACATCAATCTCCGTCAGCAATGCAGAAAACTTGGACCTCGCTTCATTGGGCCTTTCAAGATCCTGAAAAGGATTAACAGGGTAACATTCCGCTTGCAATTACCTCCTCATTTCAAGGTCTCACCTTCATTTCATGTCTCCCTCCTCAGGCCAGTAGTTCCAGGTCCACTGCAGGAGGCAGAGCCCCTGGACACTCCACCTCCGGCCCTTGACATTGATGGGATGCCGGCATATGCTGTGAGGGCGCTATTGGATTCAAGACGGAGAGCCAGGCGACTCCAATATCTCATAGATTGGGAGGGGTATGGTCCCGAGGAGCGATCTTGGGTTGTGGACGACGACATCTTGGACCCCATGCTCAAGGTGGAGTTCCACCGAAGACGCCCTGACCGTCCCGCTCCACGAACCCGAGGCCGTCCCCCTGGTCCACTTTCTAGAGCATCTGGAGATGCTCATCAGAGGGGGGATTCTGTCACAACCACGCTATCCCAGCCCTCTCTCCAAGCTCCAGTTCCTACGGCTACTCCAGTCCGGCTTCCTGCCCTACCAGCATTTGCAGATCCAATCCGTTCATCCTCCCCATAGTTTTAGTTTGCCTCCTTAGTTTCCCGCCCTGTTTAGTTCCCACCTGTTTCCAATTCTAATTATGTTCCTATTTAAACCCTGGACTCTCAGTTTGTGTTGTTGGTTATTATTTGTCTATTCAGCGTGAAGCTCTGTGTGAAAAGAGAACCTTTGTCGTGTTTGCCCACTGTGGCTTTTTGATTTGTTTACTGAAGTAAAACAACGCCTTGAGCGTCTGCATCCTGAAACTTTCATTTTCGAGTCTCCATTTGTGATATTTACGATACATTCTTCAATCACAAAGAAAATTGGTGTACTTAGCGGTTTTATTTTGTTAAGACATTAAGATCAATTGTCAAATGATTGTATATTCCTCCTTTTAGGCAACTTTAGCATGGTATCAAATACATTTTCTCCCCACTGTATACACAATCTTGTACCTTTGCCTATTTTCGTTTTTCTGTTCTGCTCGAAATTACACAGTATGTTGTATGAGTAGAGTCATGTTGCCAAAAACTCCTTTGGACCTACCTGACTTCAAAGGGTTAGACGAGAAAACATTTTTTTTTTGTAATATGCTGGTGTCTTGCTGGCAAAATATAGCTAAATGTGTCAGTTATGTCATTCATATATTTTTCAGGCAGTGTGATAGACAATTGGAAGTCAAAAATGAATTGTGTGAAATATGTGAATGAGCCACTGATCTTATCATGCTCATGTTTCATTTCCTCTATAGTTAACAAGACTACTGCTCTGCTGACGGGGTTTTTTTTTTGTCTGCCTCTAAAGCACACTCAAGTTCCACATATACCACAACTACCGCTACCCTCTTTTGTGACACTTCACAGTTTTTAAGAAGAACAATGGAGGAGTTTGCCGTAAGTGCCACTTTTAAACTACATTTCTGATTGACTCCATTTCACTGGGTATATGTATGCAGTATGCACACACTCCATTGTTTGAAATAATTTTCTAATCGTTTGCTACAATTTATTTTACTATTTTTGTTCTCTCTATCGCATGTGTATATTACACCATTGGTTCATAAACCTGGACTAAGCCAGATAGAATTGCATTACTTTTTAAGCGCATAAAAGTTGCAAGTATTTTACATCAGATTTGATTATATTTTATATGCCTAAAAATGGCAAAAGTTGATACTGTGCAAAATGCGTATTTTTGCTGCGTTTAAATTATGGCAATCACTGATTAAATTCTATGTAATAGTGTTGTAGTTATGATTTTAGATCATTGTGTAGTGCATGGGTAGCATGCTGGTGATTCATAACCTGTCTTTTATCAAGTGAAATTGATGCATGAAAGCATAGCCTTAATAGATTACTTATCACTCCCAGCAATTTTTGATAGATGCATTCCAAAAATGATTTTTTTTTCGTTAACTGCGAGGCCACACTTTTTTTAAAGATGATTTTGTCACCTAATCTGCATCAATCCTATATATGTTTTGAGTTATTTTTTTGTAATTATTTTTGCTACCTGGAATTTTACCTTTTTGAGAGGCCTGTGAAGTGGAGGTCAGACCATCTGCTTATTCACTGGGCATTTGGAGTGGCTAAAAGTAATGTCATTCCTTTGTGTGCTGAGCTGACACATTTTCAAGAAATGCGGTGGAGTGGTAGAGCAGCTCTAGGTGCCGCGGAAGTCAGCCCCCACCTGAAATGAGTAGCATCATGGCAGCTGTGGTTTGTAGAATTTTGCAGCTGTTGCTCCAGAGAAGTAGGCTAAATGTCAATCAATTTAGATTCGGAACAAAAAGCCTCCAGGTGTTTTCCCTCAGGTTCATCGAACTGATATCGATATCAGGTTTGTAGTACCTCTTGTATTGAGATGGTAATCAGCCAACTGAAACAAAACGTAGGTTTCTATCACTGCCATTTGAATGTGAGACACCACAGATAAGGCAGCACAGTATTACAGCATTACAGTGTATCATGTGCAGGCTACTGACCTGTATTGCACACATGAGCTGTTTTCTAAATATAACCAAATGAAATGTATCAAGCTAGAAGGCAATAAAGCCATCTTGGGACTTAACTAAGCCATGGAAATCAAGCCTTAAATCACACACAGGACAAAACTCAATGCATGTATAGGCCATGTATATGGTATACCAGTAATGTGATCTGCCAAATACAGCTCTGGAAAGAATTAAGAGACCACTGCACATTTTATGATGTCATTCTACTGTTGTTAATTTGAATGAGTTGGTCATATTAAGAGACCACTGCAAGTTTGAATAGGGTCTCTTCATTTTCTCCAGAGCTGTAGCATTGAGACAGGTTGAGGTCTAAAGATATTATTCTGTGACCTCTTGTGGCCAAATGACAAAACAGCATCAGCAGTTTAGCAGCATGCAGCAACGGTTTTGATCCAATTTCCCATTAGACAGATTATTTTGTATGTTTGGTATTTTGGTATTCATGTGGCATTTTGAGACATTAAAATAATACATGAGACATCAGCTAATTATGATATTGATCTTTTTCAGGGCTTCGTTTTCAGTGGAGAAGAACTTGAGTTGGGTGTGGGTTACGAATACAATAGCAGTGATTATGATTATAACGACTCCTGCTGCGTTGGCAAGGTGTGCGATCAGGATCGCAGCATGGAGTTTGCGGCGGTCTTCATCCCGGTCCTGTACTCAGTGGCCCTGGTCCTGGGGCTGCTGGGAAACGGGCTGGTTCTGGCGGTGCTGTGGAAGAAGAAGCGGACCTGGAGCGTGACGGACACCTTCATCCTGCACCTGGCCCTGGCCGATGTCCTGCTGCTGTTCACCCTGCCGTTCTGGGCTGTGGAGGCATCTGGCAAGGGGTGGATATTTGGCACTGCCCTCTGTAAGATCGCTGGAGCTTTGTTTAAGGTACATAATGGGACTCAATGTGCTCCATGTGCAAGAAATCAGTTAATGTTAGCTCCACTCTAGAATCTTTGCACCTTTGTTGCTCTGGTCTGTAGTCTGTAGTTACGGATAACACATTTTAAGGTTCTACCAGAGAGGGTTAAAGCCAGCGGAGCAATGAAGGATCTTTGGTTCTACATTCTGAGTAGTTCTGAGATATTGATCTTTTAATGAGTTGACCGGAACAAACTTCTTTAGATACAATGTCCAAAAATGTAAGAAACACCTTACTTCACCTTCACAGAATGAGAATATGTCAGTAACTCAACTTTGACAAACAATGTCAGACAGAACCTTATAATTCCAAGGGAACAAATAATTGTGTACTACATCCAACTGAACTTTTGCTTGTATCCCCTTGCTCTGCTTCCTTGCACAAACAGATCAATTTCTACTGTGGGATCTTCCTCCTTGCCTGCATCAGTGTGGACCGCTATGTGTCCATCATCCATGCTGTGCAGATGTACTCTCGTAAGAAGCCCTGGGTGGTTCAGGCCAGTTGCCTGGCCGTGTGGTCCGTCTGCTGTCTGCTCTCCATTCCCGACTGGCTGTTCCTTAGTGCTTCATATGATATTAGACGAGATAAGACAGAGTGCGTGCCTCTCTACCCTGATCCTGCGGAAAACTGGCGTTCTGGGTTCCGTTGGCTCTACCACATTCTAGGATTCCTCCTCCCAGCTGCAGTCATGGTCCTCTGCTACACCCGCATCTTGCTGCGTCTCAGCCGTGGTTCTCAGAACCTGCAGAAGCAGAGGGCCATGCGGGTGATTGTGGCCCTGGTGATTGCCTTCTTCATCAGCTGGACACCCTACAACCTCACCCTGATGGCAGATACGCTGCAGACCAAAAACAGTTCAAACTCCAACAACGCCTCTTGCGACACGTTCACCACCCTGGACATCTCCCTGACCATCACCTCCACGCTGGGCTACCTGCACTGCTGCATCAACCCTGTGCTGTATGCCTTTGTTGGGGTGAAGTTCCGGCGCCAGCTAGTGGAGATGCTGAAGGTGCTGCACTGCCCGCTGAAGAGCAGGATGGCCACATTATCACGCAGGAGCTCCATGTGGTCAGAGACGGGGGACACCACCAACACTTCTGCCTTCTGAGGAAGGGGGGAGAACAGAAAGCAGGAGGGAGAGATTGAGACATTGTATACATTTAAATGGGTGTCACCACAACACACCAAATACGTCCTTGGCATCGCTCTTATATTGACTTAGATGCATTTTTTACAGAATCTCTTGAGCAGAGTTGTAAACTTCAGAAAGTAAAAATCCCACCATGTATTTTTGGTGGGAGTATTGTTAACATTATGTTCAAAGCAATTATTAACATTCTGTTGCTGTTTTCTTTTTCTTTTCCATTCAAAACAACTTGCAAAAAACCTTTAACCACTAGGTTTTTGTCAGGTATGGTATTTTGCCAGCCTTTTTGCAGTGCTAGGAGACAAATGGGCAAGATTTAGGAAAAAGATAGGTAAAGTTTTTTTTAATACTGTGACCTGTAATACTGTGAATAATGACTCTGAATGTTTTTTTACGAGACAGTCCCGCCCCTTTTCTAGTGTGGAATTGCTCTTCAATGCAATTTAACATTAGAAAACCTGTGGTTTGTTTTGGAAATCCACCTTACTGTAGGTGATTGAATGCTGGTCATTCCATGCGTAAAACATTTTTACCCTGCTTCTGATAGTCTTTTGTTAAGAAAATAATTTTATTTTGGAGACATTATTAGGTATTTACATAAAACTAGCAAACTATTTAGCTTCCAGTAACTTGTATATAATATACATTGATGATATATTTTGAGGTGTAAAATGTTACTTTTTGTTTTCTCAAACTTTTCTAAAACTGTATAGATATATATTTTTATATTTGTATCTTTTATACTTTGCATTAAACAAGCAATAAAACACAAACTCCCAAAGTGGTCTTTAAATGCTACTTAAAACCCAATGTTAATCATGTAAACAAACTTCATTCTTTCACATGAAGTCCGCACATGTGAGCACTATATGGAGCGTAATGGAGCCAATGAACTGGGGTTTTGTGCTCCCAGTCTGAGGCATTTGAGGTGCTCTCGCAGAAGTGATCCATATGATCCATATTTCCTGCTGCCAGCATTGTGGCCTTGATCACGGCACTTAACCCTGAATTGCTCTAGAACAGTTCTCAAAGTGTGTGTGTGTGGGGGGGGCCCTCTAGTGGGAAATAGAGACATGACAGGTGAGGGACGATGAACAGGAGGAAATACGTTTTCTTTATGCCTTTAATACTGACTTTCTTTTTTTCCCACAAAGCCACACACCACCATATAGGAGTCATAAACAGACAGACGTATGGATAATAACAGCAAATTGGATTCCGCCGATTGAGATGGGAGATGTAATGTAACGTGGAACCAAAATGCAAAGATAGCCTAATATTTCACATTGCCATTTTGTAATGGGTTTAGGTGGGACTTGAAAATTGAGTAATGGAGTCAGGTGGGGCCTGAAAATTCCCCACCTCCAAAGTGGGGGATGACAGAAAAAGTTTGAGAACCACTGCTTTTTGTATAAACATATCAGTCAAATGTATTAATGAAATAAATCAAATTGCTGAAAACAGGCAAAGCTCCCAGGTCACAGTGAAGACGACACGGTTTCTTCATGTACCGCTGGTGCACACTTCACTTTGTCTCAAAAGCAAAAGTTCCGTTCGAAAACAGCTTAAACAGTCAATCACAGGTAGTGGCCACACAAACTGAAGGGTTTTTTTTATCGCAAGCTCCAGTAAGCAATACTTTATACAAAAACCTCTTACATGCCTGATGGACCTTGGTTCTCATGCAACTTTTACAGGTGTCTGAGTTGGATGAGGCGCTGTTCTTTTGTTTGGTGTACTGTGCCTACAGTATAGGTGCAGGCCCTCTCGGCAGTTGATCTGTTGATGGTGATGGAGGTCCAGCAGCTGCTCTCCTTTTCTCCTGATGGCCCCTGAAGGGCTCCTGTGTTGGGGTTCAGAGTTGAAGAAGGGTTGGAGCCCATTCCCACCACTTGGTTCCAGGATCCAACTGCATGGGTGAGGATTGAAGCCTTTCACAGGGACAGAAGAGAGAACATCCTGACTGGTGGCAGCACAACACATCTAACATTAGCACATACAGTGATACCTTTATTATTTATTTCTGCAAGAGGAGCTAAAACCCAAAGATACCTGTACAAGTATCATAAGACGTAACAACGAATGATCTTTGACCTATTTAGTGAGACAGCTGTAAGGTTTTAAATGGTTCTCATTTCCTCTATCTTACTTGTACATGATTTATCAGAAGTGCTGACATCAATCTGCACCATAGCGTCTTAGAGCCGAAGTTCCATAAAGCTCCACCACCTCAGTGACTCACTGACACTCTGCGTTTCATGAACGACAATGGAAGAATTTGCTGTGAGTGTGACTATTTTTTTCTCTATATTTGACTAGGTAAATATATGGTTGGATTCGTCCATTGAGAAGTGTTTGTTATCTTTTTTTCACCTTCTGATATGTTGTGTCATGGGTGACTGGACCATGGTTGCATTACTATTTAAGTATATAAGAGCACATATGTGAAACTTTTGAAGCTTATTTAAAGGCAAGATAGAGGGACAACCTGTTGAAAACTTATTGAAAACACTTGGTAACAAAATAATCTCAGAAAGACATTATTTTCAGCATTACAGTTCACTACAAACATTTTGTAATGTAATAGTGTTGTTATTTATGATTTCATTTATTGTGTAGTTTATCATACTGTGGATACATCGCTGCCACACCAACCCCATCAAACCCACAAGAAAAAATTATATATATTTTGTCTTTCAACTAACACAACTAATATGGCAGATGACACACCAAAGCCCAGCTATAGATTACCAATAAAAATATAAATCCCCAAGTTATCCATTGAATAATATAAACAACAAAAAATCTTTGTTTTCTAGAGTTAAAAACAGCACAATTTTTAATAAAAAAAAATCATGACCGGGGATATGTTACCAACAATAAAGTTACAGCAGCAAAGCCAAAGTTCTCTGGGGCAATTTCAAACAGGTTCATCTTAAACAATTACACTGTTTCCAGGCAATACCATTACATACATTCATATGACAAAATCCATAATGACCGTCATACTGTAGTTTCAGCAAAGCGATGACAGACGACTCAAACATAATACCACATTCTGCATGTTTCTTGCTGTTGGAGGCTACAACACATGATATTAATTATGTGTCATCACTATTTTCTCCAAAACAAGGTAATGCATTTCACATAGTCACTTGTCTACCTCAGGAAAATCCCTCACTAATCCAATGGATGTCGCATGAACTTTACAAGAGAGCTATAGGGAGATAGCAAGTTGGATGTATAGAAATGTATCTTATTATAGTGAGAGACTCAAATATTGAAGAAGAACACTAATTCTTCCCAAACTTAATACACTGTAGGCTATGTAAACCATATCCATCATTATTATTGTTACCTCATATTACGTCATCGGGGTTTGTTAGCAATATACTGTAACTCAAAAAGTTATGGATGGATTTGGATGAAATTTTCAGGAAAGGTCTGAAATGACCCAAGGAAGAAATGATTAAATTTGGGAGTGATCTGAGGCGGTTATGTTTCCTCTTAGCGGAGGTCTGACTCTAGGAGTGCTTTTCTAGAAAATGTAATGTTCATTCAACACATTACATTTAGGGACAGTCTAAAAATACAGTCTAAAATGTTTCATTGATAAATAAAAATCTCCCACAGTACACTGTTTATTTTAACTGTAACACTTAACTTGAATGTATCTACATAAAAGTGACATGACATTGTTATGACACATGAACCCTAACCCTGAACCTAAACCTAACCCTAACCTGTCAAAGCCAAATGACCCTGAATGATGGAAGTGTTACTGTATGTCATAAACATGTATGATTTGCTTGCAATGTTTATTACATGCTCATGTCACACAGTGGCATGTCACTCTTATGTAGATACCTTCAAGAAAAGTGTAACCGTTTTTCTCTTTGTAAAGTGACCGGTATATGTAAAATGTATATACTGTAAAATGGGGGTGGGGATATACTGATTTAAAATGTGATTATTTTGTTGAACTCATTCAGACACCATGTTCATCTTATCCAATTTACAATAAGTGTAAAGGAATGAAGTAAGATATCAACAAAGAATATTTGGATGACATGGGGGATTTTGGAGAACCTTGTACTTCCCTTTTAAAGGGAAATCCCTGGACTTTTCAGCCTGGGTCCTATTTTCAGATTGTTCTGAGGTGTTCTGAGGCTATAGCAATCTGAGGTGGAAAAATTCAGCTTCAGAAAGTGAAGGTCTGACGAGGCAAGAGGACAAATGCATGAGTGTCTAGCTTAACAGACACCTCAGGACCTACATTTTTCAGTTTTGATAAATAGAACAAAACTCATTGTCAGCACAATCTCAGATTGATTGGCCAATAAAAAAGACCACAGTGAGTATACAGAGGAGCACTGGATAGACAAATGAAGGTGTTCACTGTTCAGATCACAAATATTTGTGTGAGATGCAGACCAAATAAATGCCGAAGGGGTGTTTGACTTCATCAGCCAAGCATGATGGAGAGTGTGTGATGGTCTGGAGGTGCCAATTGGTTGTAGTAAAGTTTTTTTTGTGTAAAATGAATCTTGTAAGAAGCCAATCTTTCTAGTTTGTAATGCCATACGGCCCCATGGACGGCGTTCGATTGACGCATATTTCCTCCAAACAGAATAGTGACCCACAGCCCCAAATATGGCAAAAATGCATGTAGGGAAGAAGCAGTAAGCTGACATCATAGCCTTTGGTGACATTGAAAGAATTCCATAGAATATTCAGCAATAAACTCTAAAATGTATTTTTTTCTTCAGGGCTTCGTTTTTACTGGAGATGACCTTGACTTTGGTGTGGGGTACGACTACAATAGTAGTGATTATGATTACTATAGCGACTCCTGCTGTGCTGGCAAAGTGTGCGATCAGGACCGCAGCATGGAGTTTGCGGCGGTCTTCATCCCGGTCCTGTACTCAGTGGCGCTGGTCCTGGGGCTGCTGGGAAACGGGCTGGTTCTGGCGGTGCTGTGGAAGAAGAAGCGGACCTGGAGCGTGACGGACACCTTCATCCTGCACCTGGCCCTGGCCGATGTCCTGCTGCTGTTCACCCTGCCGTTCTGGGCTGTGGAAGTATCTAAGGGATGGATATTTGGCACTGCCCTCTGTAAGATCACTGGAGCTTTGTTTAAGGTAAGCTACGAGATGAAATCAAGTAAATGTAAGGAAAGACATGCTATTTTTGGAATTGATGGAACTAGATAGATTAGTCTCTTAGTTTTCTATTGGACCTATTAACACACAATTGACTCAGCACATTAAATTTCCTCTATGAAATGCACTATTCACTTTGCTCCTAATCCAAACATGGACATCTTTATGTATTCATTCACAAATCCATTTTTCTATTTCTGGCCGAAGCTGCGTTGTATTGATTTTCATGTGAGACAGTGCCTGACACATCCTGCTATGTAAAAGGCTTATACTGTATATCTGTCAGTCATACACCCATAATGGTCAACATTCAGAAAAATATATAAATTGAAGAATATTATAGTTAGCTTGCACTATGTTATTATAAAAACAGCACGTACAGTATAAGGTATTCTTGCCTTGCTTTTTGTTTCCATTTACACATGGCATTGAAGTGCAATTCCTTAGAATTGCATTAACAATTAGTACATCAACTTCTCCTTTGCTTGTTTCCCCTTGCTCTACTTCCTTGCACAAACAGATCAATTTCTACTGTGGGATCTTCCTCCTTGCCTGCATCAGTGTGGACCGCTATGTGTCCATCATTCATGCTGTGCAGATGTACTCTCGTAAGAAGCCCTGGGTGGTTCAGGCCAGTTGCCTGGCCGTGTGGCTCGTCTGCTGTCTGCTCTCCATTCCCGACTGGCTGTACCTTACTGATGCATACGATGCCAGACGAGGTAAGACAGAGTGCGTGCCTCTCCACCCTGTGCCCAGGGAAAACTGGCGTTCCGGTTTCCGTTGGCTCTACCACATTCTAGGTTTTCTCATCCCAGCCGCAGTCATGGTCATCTGCTACACCCGCATCTTGCTGCATTCATGCTGTAGCTCTCTGAAGCTGCAGAAGCAGAGAGACACGAGGCTGATTCTAGGCCTGGTGATTGCCTTCTTCATCAGCTGGACACCCTACAACCTCACCCTGATGGCAGACACACTGCAGACCCACAACAGTTTGACCTCCAACAACGCCTCCTGCGACACGTTCACCACGCTGGACATCTCCCTGACCGTCACCTCCGCGCTGGGGTACCTGCACTGCTGCATCAACCCGTTGTTGTATGCCTTCATGTGGACGAAGTTCCGTCGCCACCTGCTGAATAGAGACTATGCACCGTCTGCTGAATAGCAGGAAGGCCAGCATATCAGCTTCATGTGGCCAGACATGGTGTATACCATAGACATTAGAAAGCTTGATACAGCATTATCTGTCAGGTTATATTACGTGGCATGCGTAAACACAGTCAACATATTGCTGGTGGCAACATCTTTACTGTCTATAATGGGCAACACACACTGGCAATCAGGGACACCTGTCTGATTCCCAGTCAGAGTCACATGTTTCTCCATTGGCCTTCAGTGATAGTTGCGCCCACCAATATGGCGGCGCTGTTTACGCATGTTCTGGAGCCCAATGCGGTGTCTAGCTTTCTAATGTCTATAGCCGATACCACCAACACCTCTAGTCAATTTTTAAATGCATGCAACTAAAACTCGTACATATACTGTAGCACCTTTGAAGTGATAAAGATAATGTAACTCAAAACAACTTAACAAAAATCTTTGGAAAACATATTTGAACTTCATTGAAAATTCAATATCATAATAAATGTTGCTTTTGTCCCAGGATCTCCTTTTGAAGTCTTTGTTAGCCATCAAAAACTCATACTGTACCTTTCCCCTGCTCAGTTCCCCATCTCTTATTCCCCAACACCACACTGCACCACACAGGTTAGTCATAACTTACAGTCTAGCAGTGGCTACACACCCACATTTACACTGACAATGCTTGTGCAGGAGCTGGTAACCCTCACAATACTACTGTACATTTTTACATGTTACTCATTTGTACATGTTGGATGGGTTTTCACCTCCATAAGCTTCACCTCTTGATTATCCCAGTTTGTAGAAATGTTGGTGCTACTTTTAAAATTAGGCCTACCCATTCAGTTTATCTTTACCACGAGCAATATTAAACTTGTGAGCTCCACAAATGCTCTGGAAAATGTAGCTTCTGTAAAAGCTACAGCACTACCTTGTCAAAAAAAATCAGCTAAGCTGCTGAAAAGCTATCTGCTTCAGGAAATAGCTATGCTACCAAGCTACTGAGAAATGTCAAAAAAGTTTGACAGCTACTGAGAAATGTCGCAACAAGTAGTGACTCTACTGCCCATCACTGACAATATTGTACAGTACAATCAGCTGTTACTTTACCACAACACATACACCATTGCAACATATACAGTAATACATGTATTGTTTATTGCTGCAAGAGGACCTGAAACCCAAAGATTTATCCTCCTTATATTATACAAATATCATGAGATGTAACAACAACGAATGATTCTTGGCTGATTTAGTGAGAAAACTGTTATGTTGCAACTGGTTCTCATTTCCTCTTTCTACTTGTACATGACTTATTCGATTGTGCTGACATCAAACTGTGCCATGATGCCTCAAAAGAGAGCTGAGGCTCCATAAAGCTCCACCACCTCAGTGATTCAGTGACACTCTGACTTTCGTGAGCAACCATGGATGAGTTTGCTCTGAGTGTAAGTTTCAATTTTTTTCTTGTCTTTATTTGACTAGGTACGTACGTATTTGGTTGATGTTTTTCTCCACTGTTCAATTAATTTTTTTCAACCTCTTGTATTCTTTCCCTTTCCTGCTGCACATGTTATTCCATGGGTATGTAAGACTGCATGGTTGCATTACTAGTAAGCTACATAAACACACTATATGTAACAGGCAGGTCAGCATATTTGATATTTTGACTGTTTGCAAATGTATGGCCTGTCTCGCAGTCAGGCAGAGAAAAGCTGTTGCTCTCATGGGCAGGAACTGTTTCTCTTTATGTGATGGAATGTAGAACATGATGTACCGACAGTAAAAGACTCAGCCAACAAAAGTTCAACAAACAGACAGACAAGAGGAAGACAGAAAAGAGAACCATTAGCTGGTTTTCAAACTTTTTTTGTCATTCCCCACTTTGGAGGTGGCGAATTCTCAAGCCCCACCTGACGCCATCAGCCTGGCGCATTTGATTTCCCGCCTCGGTACGCAGGATCAGATGTTATTTGGATTCATATGTTGGCCTGTTTATGACTATGTTTGTGTGTGGCCATTTTGTTTTGATATATGATCTTCCTTGCCAAAAAGGAAATGCATTATTAAAAATAGGCACACAAATTACTGTGTCTTCCTATTCATGCAGGAGAAGTGATCTCAACTGTGATACGGGCGCCCCGTGACATTAAGAGTGAACACAAAATGCAACACTGCACTAACAGTTACATTCTTGAATTTCCCCTTGGGGATCAATAAAGTATCTATATCTATCTATCTATCTATCTACATTATGTTGGTGCAGTCACATACAGTACTCTCTGCTGGTGGAAAATGTAAAGGCTGACAGGGAAAGGAGAGTATTTCAAGAGAGAAAGGGCAGTATATGATAAATATATGTATATCTATGCATTGTTTGCTCTTAAGTGGGTGTAGTACAGGAGTAAATCACCAAAAATGATGGAGAGCCCATGCAGAAAAATGACCACGAGAATGACTTGGTGGTAGTCAAATTGGATGTATGTATAGGATAAACTGAATATTGAAGTTACTCAAGTTTGCAATGCCATAGGCCACCTCTTCCTATGGACATTGCTTGATTGGAGCCAGTGGAGCTGTCTAACAATGACCCACAACTCCAAACTATCCAAGAACTATATAGGGGAAAAAGCAGTCAGCTGATGTCATAGCACTATGTAACATTGGCAGAATTCATATTATTCAGCAATAATTGTTTTTTTCTTTTTCAGGACATGTATGACATGTATGATGAGATTGATGACTACTACAGCATTTGTCATTTTGGCTATAACGACGACAACTCTCTTGGTCCTGTGTGCGATCAGGACCGCAGCATGGAGTTTGCGGCGGTCTTCATCCCGGTCCTGTACTCAGTGGCGCTGGTCCTGGGGCTGCTGGGAAACGGGCTGGTTCTGGCGGTGCTGTGGAAGAAGAAGCGGACCTGGAGCGTGACGGACACCTTCATCCTGCACCTGGCCCTGGCCGATGTCCTGCTGCTGTTCACCCTGCCGTTCTGGGCTGTGGAGGCATCTAAGGGATGGATATTCGGCACTGCCCTCTGTAAGATCAATGGAGCTATGTTTAAGGTAAGCTACATGATGAGAGATGGAGACAAGGAGACACTCAAATACATGCTTTTTGACATTGATATGCTGTAGAATTAGTAGAATTCGTTTTTTTTTTTTTAAACGAATTTGATGTAGACTACTGTTTTTTTTCTATTTTGAATACGTAAAGCACATTGCATTGCCTCTATGTGACATATTATGCACTATTCCCTCATTCCTAAGCCAAACATGGATGTCTTAATGACATTTCAGTATTCACAAATCCAGTTTTCTATTTCCGGCAGTGTTGTATTCATTTGAATGTGATGGTAGACAGTGCCTGACAAATCCTAAAAGTAAATGCATTTTTTTTCCTGTGAGTCATATATGATATTGAATATTCACATTGAGAGCAGAATTGTCAACACTGAGAAAGAAATTTAATTTGAAGAATATTCTGGTTAACCTGCTAAGACTGCACAACGTTATTATGTAAACAGCATGGACGTAATAAGGTATTCTTGCCTTTCTTTTTATTTCCATTTACACATGGTTGAATACCAGGCAACATCCCTTTACATTTGCATTGAAGTGTAATTCTAGAGGTCCTTCATCAAATCAATTTATTTTTTGCTTGTTTCCCGTTGCTCTGCTTCCTTGCACAAGCAGATGAACTACTACTGTGGGATCTTCCTCCTTGCCTGCATCAGTGTGGACCGCTACTTGTCCATCAGTCACGGTGTGCAGATGTTCTCTCGTAAGAAGCCCTGGGTGGTTCAGGCCAGTTGCCTGGCCATGTGGGTCGTCTGCTGTCTGCTCTCCATTCCTGACTGGCTGTACCTTAGTGCGTCATATGATGACATACAAGATAAGTACAAATGTTTGCATGACTACCCTGAGCCCAGGCCATATTGGCATTTGTGCTTCCGTTGGCTCTACCACATTCTAGGGTTCCTCCTCCCTGCCGTAGCCATGGTCTTCTGCTACACCTGCATCTTGCTGCGTCTCTGTTGCACTGCACAGAACCTGCAGAAGCAGAGGGACATGTGGCTGATCCTAGGCCTGGTGATTGCCTTCTTCATCAGCTGGACACCTTACAATGTCAGCCTGATGGTGGACACGCTGCGCAACGGCCCAACCGACTACTTCATATTTGCCACAAGCTTCTGCGACATGTTCACCACGCTGGACATCTCCCTGACCGTCACCTCCTCGCTGGGGTACCTTCACTGCTGCATCAACCCATTGCTGTATGCCTTCCTGTGGACAAAGTTCCGGCGCCACCTAGTGGTGATGCTGAGTAGAGGTTCTGTGCTGCAGGTTGAAGAGCATGATGGGGACTTGTCACAGCTCATAGGGGTCTGAGACAGAGGACAGGACCAGAGCCACTGGAGGAGAGGAGGGGAGGCATAGACAACATGGGTGAGAGAGGGACAGACAATGTATTTGAAAGTGTTACGTATTTGGCAAATACTGCAAGCCAAAGTGACAAAGGGAAATGGGGGGAAAGGGGCAATTCTATTTCACATTTTAGGTCTATACCTGATAGCTTTTGTTCTAGAGACACTTTGGGTTCTCAGCTTTGAAATAGCCCTTTACTTGCCAAAGCCCAAGTCCATTAAAGATAGGGTCAGCAGCTCTAATTGATTTCTAACACTTTTGTGTAACATTTAGCAAATCTCCTCACGATCTGCTTGCTCTCCCTTCTCTGTGTGCATTGCAAATAGAAAAAACAGGTCTTTGTACACAGCCTTGGCTCTGTGAACTGGAAAGAAAGAAACTGAGGGCAGCCTGTCCTAACAATAACAAAACACTGACTTTCTTTTCTGACTTTTCTTCGGTCATTAGTTTGAATAAATGAAATATGCTTCTATAGACATAAGTTGTTAAGAAACGTTAATATAACATCATAGAAATGCAATGTTTTTCTTCTCAATCTATTGCTATCTCACTTTATTTCTCTTGAACGTGCCATATGGATGAGATCTCATTTCAAATGTTGCGTTCCTATGGTAAGTGTTTGTAAAACTGTAGAGATTTATGTCACTTTTACACTCTCAAGAATGCAATAAATACACACAAAAAACTCACAGATCTTTGCTTTCATACAGTGAGTCCATCAGTTAAAATATGAAAGGGATTTAATTGCCTTGTATTCGAACTGTATCAAAGCAGCTACAGCAGCTACAGCAGCCAACCACAGGGTGGCAGCTGTGGCCACACAAGCTCAGGCCTGTTGCATCCGGTAAATCCCTGAATGCAAAAACACATTTTCTCTTTTGATAGATAGAGTCTTTATTGTCCCCAGAGGAATAAATATTTCCACACATTTCATCTTCCACATGTTAACATTGCATTTTAACAAGAAAGTTATGAGATGATTATTAAAAGTGGCTTATCGTACGGGGGCAAAGGAAGGCTACACTCCACTAGCAATACTGCTCCAAGTAAAAAACCTGTTCTACCAGTAGATCCTGCAGTGCTATTTCAACCCCAGACCAAAACATTTGAGAAATATCAGAACACGCCTTTAGTTTATGACACACAGAAAGGCATGTGCTCAGAAGCCACCCAGCCATGTGGTTCTTGAGACACTTACATGTCCGCGATTGCAGAGCAAAAGCAAGAAATGTTGCAATGCACTTCAGGAGAAGAAGTTCAGTTCCCTCATCACGCCACATTTCCCCCTCATTCAGGAAATAGACAATGATTGAAAGTTTACTATGATTTACTTTGGGTCTTGGGAAAGTACACATAACTCTACTCTGTGGTATGCCAGTCCTCGTGGGAACAGAATCGTGTTCTGCCAATAACATTCAGAGGTTGAGCAGTCTCATGTGAATAGCAAAGAACAAAACACTGGTATGAACCAGAGATAAGGAAACATACAGTACATGAAAGATATCAATATGGAACAATAATCAATATGACAACACATCACATCTTGTCTTGCCATTCATGTCTCGTCTTGTTTCTCTTGACTTGTTATGAGAGATTCCTTTAGAGCTCAAATCCTCCCTTATCTCCAGGGAACAAAATAAAGAGGTAAAAATGTTGAGCTAGTAGTTATCCTTTATTAATTCTTGGAGGTTCATTAACGGTAGTCCTCATTGAGATTACAATTTACAATTAAACAATAACAAATAAAATAGTTTACAACAGTTTCACTGAAATATATAAATAAACCAAAACAAAATAAAAGACAACCATTCAGAGGGGGAAGGGGAAGAATAATCAAAACAGTTACAGTACAGTTACAGTGGGAAGGTTTGTGATTACAGATCTAACCTGACCACAGGAAAGAACGGAGATAATTTTTACAGTATGTGTGATGATTATTCCAAACAGTGTTATTACAAAAAAAGGCTGACTTTCCTGGCTTGGAAAGAATACGAGGAACCCTGAGCATCAGTCGTTTCATCTGATCTGATAGGGACCAGAATCCAAACAAACAAGTTTGAAAAATGACTTTGCAACTTCCCAACAATAGCTTTGTAGATGAATAGATGCCAATGTTTAGTTCTCCTTTCTGCTAAAGATGACCAGCCCATTTGTCAGAAAGGTGAGTAATACACAATGGTGACTAATAGCCATAATACATCGGTCAGAGTGAAAGACTGTTCAGGGCCTTGATGGTAGAAACAGCAGAATTTTTGGGACATCAATGTCTATCTGTTGGAAACATCCACTCATTCATCATAGTGCACTAAATCACTATGACTACCAATAATCACTACAGTATTACTGATAGTCATTCATTATAGTGCACTAATCATTATGACTATCAATAATCACTACAGTGTAATTACTATATAGTCTTTCACTATAGGCCTGTTTCATTTGTTGAGTGATCTGATTGGAACTCAGGACACATCAGAATGCGTTTACACTACAGATAAAATGTCTCATGCTACCTCTTGCAAGTGGTTTGAGTGATTGGATCACAGTGTGTCTTAGCAGTTGTCTACACTTGTCTTTAGAACTGACTGCTTGTGATTGGATCCCCCAAAGTGCATTTTAAAAACAGACGTTAGCAGGATGTAAAGTGCACTACGTATTTGATAAGTTGATGTTCCAAACACGGGTGTAGAAGTAGTCACTTTCAGTATTTTCTTAGATTTCCTCCAAAGACCATTATCTCTATCTACTTGCAATGAGGAAGGAAGTGAATTTGCAGTAGTGAAGTGAAATATACCAGAACTGAAGCGGTGTAAATTTTCGCCTTGACATTTCTGCCCAAAAATGTGAACTTCTCTCTACTGCTCTATACTGCACTTCAATCCAAAAGCAAGTAGCATTTTCCACTGTCTGATCTAACTTGAGAAGTTGAAAATCAGCTGACATACTTTTTGGCATTTGAAACACCTCAGTGTCTTGCAGTATCGGGTGGGTGTGGTGTTTCCTGTTGGCCTTTTGGACGCTTCTGAGAGCCTGGGCATTCACTTGCACGCTCCTCTACAACTGGAGCACGTGTTCAGAGGGTGGCTGATGCTTCACCCTTAATTGAATATGCTATAAAGTGTCTAAACATATTCCAGAATAGCTACAGTGAATGGTCTCCTTTTGGAGTGAATTGGTCTTCTTGCAACAGGGAAGAGGTCTTGTCTATATGGTCTCTGTGGTTTAGTCTGCCTTGTAATATGAAATAGACTCTTGGCTGTATACTGTACCCCCACCTGTGGTGATATTTAAAAAATTGATGAGTCAGCCCAACACAACATTGAGTTAACTCAACACAACGGCACACCTCTTCTTGCCTGTGACACCAACACTTGTGTGCTTTGTGTGCTTCATTATTATGTCATCAAAACGTCTAGACGCATCTCTTGTTGCACTGGGGGGAGGGGGAGGAGCGCTGACTTCACCTGGAAAGTAAACAACATAGCCTGCCATCTGCTTCTGTCTCCTAGACAAACTAGGATTTGCATATAAATTTGCAAGGCTGCCATTTGAATATCATGCTATCATTGACTGAAAAGTTTAATCCCTCCCTGAACATTCAAGATGAAAATATGAAACCTAATGTCTATGGGTATAACACCACTGCTTGGTCAAATTTCCTATTGTGATGCGCTATTTGGAACGTGCATTATTTTTCTATATAGTCCAACGCTACTTTGTCGTATTCGAAAGGTAACGCCCCTTTTTGGGGGAAACAAACGGATTCCCCATGAGAACAGAACTCGCTGTAGTGCTGTGATAGCAGCTAATCGTAAAAAAAAAATGGCTCAGACATACACCCTCTATTTGCCGGCTGAGGACCGTGAGCGGTATTTAAAGAAGCTAATGGATACTGGATTGCAGAGGTGTCCCTTTGAAATGGTCGAAAATTGGATTAATGACCCCACGCAGTGGCCAAATATGGACTATTCAGACATCTACCACTATCTCGTGGAATCACCAAGTAAGTAGCTTTAACCATTTATTCATGTCTTTAACACAGTTTTCATGACAAACTAGACGATGAGGCCATATTTAGAGGAGAATGTGCTTCACTTGGATTATATTTCACTTGATTTAAACTTTTGACATAGTTTTGTTGTCGAGTGTAGCCTACTAGCAAGCTGCTAGTTAGAAAGACGAAGCTGAGAGTCTCACTAACAGGCTAACGTCAGGCTCGCGATTTTACGGTTGAAATCATAGACAGTAAAATATATAGTTAGCAGGCTATAGCTAAAGTGGACTTGGATGGTTTCTGCTGGTGTTTAGAAAGTGCTAGGACTTTGACATTTGTAAAAAGGTTCACGGTGTACGGCAAAATATGGATGGGATACGCGATGCATTGTTGTGACATTACCTTGTCCTAGCTTAGATTTAGCCCACACATAAGTGGTGTTGAAAAGTCATACCACTTTATACATTGTTTTAGGCCTGGTATATTTGTATCTACAAGACAAGAATTGTGTTAAGTTAAGCTCAACCCCTCTTTCTATAACCAGCGGTCAACGAAGTATTTTGTTTTACATTGGTTTGTTTGTATCATTTTGTTATGATTGTGCACTGTAGCCTACACTGATGTATCCATTCAGTTCTCACGGCGTGAACGGAGAGTGGTCTTTGGTGTAGGCCTATCCAGTATCCAAATAACCTATCCCCATGCTGTTGTGGAAAGAGCTACTACAGGCCTAGTGCTAATCTTAAGATAGAGACAGAAATGATAAACAATCATGCCACTGTTTGTGTCTGACAGGCCTGTACACATCGGAAACAATGAAAAATAAAAGGTCTCTGGAGGCCCATAATTTTTTCATCAGTGGATGGGTCCAGGCTGTTTTACACATAAGAACAGACAAATGCTTTGTTTTTAAAAGCGGTGTTAAACCCTCTTGGAGGGTGACTAACAAGCCTCACAACACCTGGGTAGCTGTGGAAGATAGTGGCAAAGTTAGATCAGCTCACTGTGACTGCATGGCAGGGTAAGAGATCCATACTATAGAGGTTAACTTGTCTCTGTATGTTAAAACGCTCACGTTTTTGTGGAATTGACACTGTTTCTTTTTTCACCCCAGATTAGGGGAGAGCTGTTCCCATGTGGGTGCAGTTCTGTATAAGCTGGAAGCTTCAGTCCGCCTGGGTATCACCACCACTGTAAGTACCAGTATAGCCTGCCAATGGAACGCTGTTTCGACCATAAAAATCGAGCCAGCAGAAATCCGATCTATAGATTTTGGAGGCAGAGGCAGGAGAGTCACCAGTAAGATCAAAAGACCCATCCCCAAAGCCTCAGCAAGCCAACAGGCACAATTTTTAGAAATGCTACAGGAGACAGGTGAATGTCCTGTGGTGCTGAGTACTTTCAGTAAGCATGCAGGCTCCACACCACACCACTCCTCATGGTTTGAAACACTAACCTTTACTAAGGAAGAGGCAGACAAAGTGGAGGCAGAGACTGTGCTGCAGGCAGCCAGTAAGGCCTGGCGAAGGCACAGAGTAGGAAGAATCACCAGCTCGTTTGCCCACACTGTTCTTCACACTAATCATGAAAAACCCTCAAACACTGTAATCAGAACCATCATGTCAGAAGCTAAAGACATAAATAGTCCTTACCTTAAGTGGGGAAGAGACAATGAAAAACATGCCCTGGAGACCTACAAATATGCACTGGGCATTGGCCCAGCCACTGGCCAATTATCTAACAACATATTGGCAACTGAAGATGTGTGCAAAGGGCATGAAGGGTTAAGAGTGGACAGAGCAGGCTTCCGAATCAGCCATGAAAGACCATACCTTGGTGTGTCATGTGATGCCTATGTGTCATGCGAATGTTGTGGCAAGGGTGTGGTGGAGGCCAAGTGCCCATATAAGTGGGCAGGTCAACAGTCCGTTAGCTGGACAGATGATGAGAAGGGCCACCTTGCCACATTGTTTTCTTTGAAAACCAGTCATGCGTACTACACTCAGGTACGATTTACTCTGCAAAGGCAAAGCTATACATAAAGAAATCAGTAGTTGTCAACAGAATTGTACTATTCTTTGACAATGCACATTTTTACTAATACTTCCTTTCCCCCTTCCTCCCTGCAAAAGGTTCAGCTGCAAATGTTTGTGTGTGCTGCGCAGTATGCAGACTTTGTTACTTGGACCCCACAGCAGACCACCATTTTCAGAATCCTAAAAGATGATGAATTCATTCACGGAATGGTGGACATGATAAGCAGATTTTGGGCAAAACACATCCACCCGCGATTGATGACAACAGTGCTACAAAGTGAGGTGAGGAAATTATGAAAATCATTTACACAAAATATTCACTATTTAGTAAGACATTTTAGTATTTATTTAATGATACTTTGTGCCATGTTCACAAGTGCTGCACAAACATTTACGAGTTTGTCAACTGTGGCTTGCCCTTGGTTTTTGTCCCGTGCAGACTGGACCAGACAGCGAGGGAGTGGACCGTCAAGGATGTGAAAGCGGCCTTTCAGCACACCAATCACCCGCTCTGTGAGGACAACAACAACAAAAAGGAGCGCTTTTTAAAACTGACTTTTCACATACATCAAAATGTTATTACAATAAACTAGTTCTACTTACAACTTACCAATATGAATCCGGATGTTTGACTTCCTACGAGACATTTCCACCTCTCTCCCAGGTAACTGCTTTCTCCCTTTTGTGAAAGATGGTGTTAGCAGCTCGACACCGAGGAGGGCAAAGTCATCCTGGAGTGTAAACCCCCGGTCTGCCAATATCTACATGAAAAAAAAATCCACCATAATATTGTATTGCATCTACTTTGTTCTGCTTTCTCACCAGAGGGTGGTGACATGACACCCTAATCAAATGACATGAATGTGGTTAGTTGAGATCATTCCAATTTTACCTGATCACCTGGAGAATGGTAAACTGAGGACAGGAACCCTGACTGTCGAACAATATGCACATCAGAGGCCCTTCCTCCCCAGCCATTTGACAAAAATTTAATGCTGCCAGATGGACTGCAAGCTATTAAATATTTCACCGTAGTCCATTTTTTGTAGTTAGAGTATGATTTTGCTCTAAGAAAGGATACATAATAGGAAAGACATCTTGCCTTTTATTTCAATATGGGATGTGAACATAATGAAACAACAATGAACATAATGAAACAAGAGTGTAAAGACATTGCTTGTGACACTCACCTAGCTTTAAGGTTGCTGGGGTACTCTGTCCTGATTTCAAAACAATCTATGATTGCTGTGAGTCGTGGGAACTGGGCCTTCATTTCTGGAGGTATCATTGAAAAGCATTCTCTATCAGGCCAGTGAACCAAAAAGGAGATTTTTCCATACAACAGGTCAAGCCATCGGATAAAAATTTGCCTGACCGTTGTTTGAGGCATTTTCAAAACGTGACTCATGAAAAAAAAAGATGGGTTTTGTCTCAGTTTTATCAGTGTGATAAACAGCTGGTCCCGCGGTGGAAGGGAGATGTAGTCTCGCCTCGTAACGAACTGGTTGAGAAAGGTAAATAGGCTCAAAAACATCGCCCAGCTGAGTCCCGTCATCTGTCGGCACTTTCCATCATCTCCCTCCACAGAATACGATGATAGGCAGTTCCTTGTCTCAGGCATTTCATTAGGGACATCTTCAAAATCGTCATTGATAGCATCTTCGTCTTCATCTAGAACAAATGAGAAAAAGACGTTGCATTAGCCCGCACATCTAAACCCAATCCAACTTTAACCTGCATATTTTAATAGAGTGCATGCCATTACACTTACTTGTAGGTGGAACGGGGCTCACAGCAGTCGTTTTAGCTACTTTGCGTTTGATATAGGACATCTGTTCACGTTTCCTGGCGTTTTTATACCTATTTATTTTCTGTTTTGAGTCTGCCACAGTACGGTGAGGAAATATAGTGGGCACATAATCCGGGTGCAGGGGTTCTTTGACATGACTTCCTGGAATTGGTTAAACATTGTAAAATACATTTCTGTATGGTATAAAAACTCTGGTAGGCCTATACACCAGGCTGTATCTTAGCTATCAAGCCATAGCTACATACTAAGTAGCTTAGTTGATAATGTGCTAGCCTTACCTGATACATTAATGATAGCCTACATGGTATAGCCTACTGTAACTGTATCCTAGCTACCAAGCCATAGCTAGATACTAAGTATCGTAATGTGCTAGCCTTAGCTACGTGATACATAGTAATGAAAATGAAGCCAGTAACAAGCAAGTACACTACTTAAATACATAGGCCTACAGAGTGGGGCTTGAATTAATTTAATAATCGACTTACCTGTTATGAAATGTTTCCCACAGACATAAGTGTGAGGGGTCTTTGGGTCCCACAACCCTCCATCTGGCGCTTCCCTCTTTATAGCCTGAAGCCACAACATACGCCTTTCCGCTTGATTTATCCATGGTAAAGGTGTACATTTTACCCCGGGGTTTTTCTTAATGTTTGAGGTGCAGCCCACCACGCAACAACTTTTGGGCATGTCGTTTTTTTTCTGTTACCGGAGTAAACAAAATTCCTCCGACAAAATTCAGATCCTCTCTCAAAAATCAAATTCAGAACATCAGTTTTTGGGGGAATCTAAACCGTTTGTTCCCCCAAAAAGGGGCGTTACCCGTCGATGACGCAAAAGTAGCGTTAGAGCTATGAAGTAGTTCCTTTTTGGGGGCTTATTACACTTGAATATCAATTCGCCCATGTGAATGCAACGGTAAAAACAGCAACGTTGTATCTAAGACAGCGACAATATAAACGAAAATGATAGTAGCAGTGGTATAAGCGGGATAATCAACTCCGCGCCCTGTGCGTTTATAGGAAAATAATGCACTTATCGAAGTGTAAAGTCCCCTCCGCCTGCGGCGTCGGGTCCTTATTACCACTTCGAACGTGCATTATTTTCCTATAAACGCACGGCGCGTCGTTGATTATCCCTTACATATGACACTGTCATGAACGAGTCATAACCATTTTAAATGAGTCATAAATGTTTATGACATAACAGTTCTGTCATTAGGTATCATTCGGTTTTTGTCATGACAAGTTAGGGTTGGGTTTGGGTTTGGGTTAGGGTCCATGTGTCATGACAGTGTCATATCACTCTTGTGTAAATACCTTCAAGTAAAGTGTTGCCATAAGATATAGTGCATAAACACTGGAGCTTCTCCAAAAAGTTTTCTAAGCATATACATTGTTCTGGAGACTATAAGACTGCTTCCTTTGCTCAGTGATAGGACATCAGTTTATACAGTACAAATAAAATACTTTATTGTGATAGTATAAGCATTTGAATAAAGAGATTGTGTACATCAGCTGCTTTGAAAATAAAATAGTTTGAGTGTAGCTTGAGGGAAAAGCCACCTACTCTTTGTGTGAACAAACTGGCTTTGAGCCAGCCCTCATTCAACCACATTCAACACACTGATTGTCCCTGCGTACCTATTTTTGTAACAAGAGTGAACACCACAACATGATGAAAGAAAAGACGCCTCAGAGATCAGGTGCCTGATGAGTCACACATCCTCTCGTTCTTTCCCTCCCTCCTCTTGTTCTCTCTCTCTCCTACTCGGGGGCAACTCCACACAAAGGGGGCTTCAGTGCTCAAGTGACAAAACAAACACAGAGGGGCATTTATAGAGAGGAGAATTGGCAGGGCCTGAGAAGAGGATGCTTGGGAAAATGGGAGTAAAAGTCCGAGTTCTTGTCCGAGTCCTCCCCTGCACACTATCTCCTTCGCTCCAGGGAGTCGCCTGCTGTGCTGGAGGTTAAATCGTGACACTGCAAGAACAAAGAACAGAGCTGGGAGGAGGGGGTGGAGGGGGCAAAGAAGGAAAGCAGAAGCTGATGGGGGGGTTGGTGGAGGGGGGGGGGCACTCTGCTTCTCTTAATTGACATCACTCAGCTGTCTTTAGTTAAAAACTCCAGCTGGGATTTTTCCTGTGTGCAACATGAGGTTCAAGGAGAGAGGAAATTCCAGATTCCAGCTGTGAATGGGGTCTGTGAGATTGACTGGGAGTTTCCAACGGATTGCACACTGCAAGTCAGCAGCATGTGATCGAAAGCATCAGGGTAACGGACCGTTTTCACAATCTCTCCACATTTAGAAAGTGAAACCAGTATTACAGTACACTGGCATCAAATACAAAGTAATTGAGTTCAAGCTTAAGATTTAAAAAGTCCAATAAACAAACACAGTGTTGGACAAAGATCTTAAAATATAACATTTTTGGATAATGTCTAATGTAACAGTACTGTATCTATATCTATCCAACAGTTTGAAACTGATAGAATCAGAAACACTTCATTTGACACAGAGGCGTAGTGTGCAACATTCAGTGGTAATTATGAACCAATACTGAAAGTATGTGATACTGTATGTACATGCTAAAATAGGCAAACCAGATGTGCGGTGCAGATGTCAGCCCCTATTTCACATCAGCATCTACATAGAATAGTCCAGAATGAAACAATGTGTGCAACAACATTAACTTTACCACAGTATTCACTGACTCATCACTAACATAAATTGTAACGACAACTGATCCCACTCAGCTTTGCCGTAGGCATCTGGGAGTGAAAAGACACAGTTCAACAGGAGCGCACTACAAGCAGCACAGAAGTGGCAGGCAATACGAAAGACTGCGGCATACTTGACATACCTCCTCACATTCACAGGCTGTGCTACATTTGTTTACACAATAGCTTAAACATGGACAAGGTCATCTCCCACCGGGCTATTTGCTGTTCAAACATGCAACCAGGGACTAATGGGACAGGGTATTTCTACCAATAATTACCTTTACTCTACCTAGTATAACACTCGATGGCTTATAGTACCTTATTTTCCCAAGAGTCAAAATTACTTGCAAGTAATGCATCTGCATAACGTGCCTGGAAATAAATTGATGTTTTAAAGCTAATTTACAGCGAAAGTCCTCTGATAATTTATTTGCTCTAGTCCTTTTTGAATAACGGTGTCCATGTAGACTGGCGTCTGGTTACCTTTGTAAAGTGTAAAGGTCCTGTGGTCTAACACTTGCACTGAGACAATGAGACCTTTGCAGGGGAGTCATCTTCCTCTTCCTCGTCCTCACCACCCGAGTCCCACATTGAAATCTTGTGATTGCTCTGTGAACTGCTGGTGATACACCTGGTGATACACCTGGTCAACTCCAGTACGCGTGTACGGAACACGCTGGCCAGGCCGAGGTAGAGCAAGGGCTTGAGGAAACACTGCATGCAGCCGATGGCAGCCGTGGCAAACAGGGCCACCTCGACGGCCGTCCGCTGGCGATCAGGGCAGTCGTCGCCGCCAGCTCCCACGGGGTCCACCACCAGGGCAATGTTGTAGGGCAACCAAGTGAGGAAAAAGGCTGCCGTCAGGGCCAGGGTGAACCGGATGGCCCTTCCCTTCTTGAACTCCTGGGGCCTTTTCAGGGGCCGCCGGACCAGAACCACGGTGTAGCCGAGCACCAAGGCCACGGTCACCAACAGGAAAACAACCCCTCCCACACGACACTGGGACACAGGCACGGGACACCAGTGCCTCTCCAGGTAAGCATGATCCTTGGAGGGCTTCAGACTCAACCAGTCCCCGATGGAGAGGAGAATGGAGACCACCCATGCAGCCAGACAGGTGGCATGTGGCATCCAGAGCCTCTGGCGAGAGTACACCCGATAGGTGTCCGTCACAAGCAGCAAGTGATGTGAGCTGATGCAGGTTAGCGCAAACATCCCAAAATAGATGTTGATCTGAAGAGAAGAGCAGGACAATTCTGATGATAAATACTTGATAAAAGCATATTCAACCCAAATTTCTAATCATCAAACTTAGTAGAGATCTCCTCCTGAAGAATAACTGAAAATGAGAGCATCTGAAACCCCATACATTTCCTAATAGCCTAACTACAATTTAATAATTCGATTTTTTTATTATATATCTTACTCTTACCTTAAAGATGGCAGCAACAGCCTTACAAAAACCGGTGCCAAATGTCCATCCATTCTCTGCATTCACAGCCCAAAACGGCAGAGTGGCCAGCAGCAGAATATCAGCCACAGCGAGATTAAGCACGAAGGTGTCCGTCACACTCCAGCTGCGTCTCTTGAACCACAGAACCGCCAAAACCAACCCGTTCCCGAGTAGCCCCAGCACCAAAGCCACGTAGAGCAGCGCCGGGATGAAGACCACTTCACGCGCTGGCAGACAGTTTACACCGCTTCCATAGTCAACGTAGTCATCAACTGATGAGTTCATATGGAAGTCAACGTCGATATCCATTCTGGAATCTGAAAAGTAAGTCATTCTGTGTCACTGTTGAATGTTGCAGCAGACTGGACAGCTCTTTATTTAATCCTGCAGTGATGATCAGGATTCATGGTCAAGTTTACACCCACCAAGTAGCCTAGTCTCATGGTTTGTCTACGTGAACGTCATGTGGAAAGTGTGGTTTCCTTTCTTGGGTGCCACACGCTCCCCAACCCCTCGACCAAAGTCACGATGACACACCAATCCAGCCACGCGCTGCGCTGACCAGGCACATGGTCCCACGGAATTAAACGGGGAAACTCTTTCAAAGGGTTATCCCCGTTATGTTGAACCCGGACAGATAATATTAAGCTAGGCATGCAATAGGTTATACCACTTCAGTGTGCAATCAAGTAATTTCATGTCAGGACAGTTTTAAAAACTCGTCTCTCTTAGCAAGCCCATGGGATTCCTCTGACTCTGATAATGATATTAGTATATTACAATAATGTAACCTTCCCAATAAAATAACTAGGCCTAATATCAATGAAGTAATTCAGTAAGCAATGTAACCCTATAATAAAACTGTCTAAGAAGTTACAGGAACAAAGGGGCATACAGCCTATATCACAGAGCGCGATTCTAATGTTAGATAATAACCTAGTTCAGGTCTCAGTCAGACCGCTTTTCTGCTAGGTTAGTTCAATTAAGCGATGAAAAATAAAAGGTTAACGAGTCTAGGCTGCGTTACTTACCAAAACAGTGACCGCTACTCTCGGTCCAAGAGAGGTCAGATCAGATCATCCGGTGTAAAGCAAATCAACAAAGTTTAGCTGCATGCGGCGAAGACTGTCTCAACTTCCGTCAGGTTACTCTGCCAGTGTGCACATAGCGCTTACTTGTGCCCACTTTTCGATGGTTTGTAACCTATTTTCCCAATATCGGCACTATGCTTACACTATTGTTTAAAGTGTGCAAATAGACGGCTTGAGATTAAGACAAAGGCTATGTGCAGAGCAAAGTTCCACATGGCATGTAAGCAGTAACAGTCGCGCAGTTTCTATAAGTAGCCTATTAATTAAACAAATAACAAAACATGAACAGGGAGAACATTTGCCATGTTCGTCCGACTTCTCGTTGGAACCGTGCCAAAGCTCAACCAGCTGCTGGCGATCCGTCTGTGCTAGCTCAATTCCTTCCAGCGCGTTGTGCAGTGACACCCTATATAGTCTTCCTCTCGATTCAAATGCAGAACCTCTCCATACAATACGCTATTTGACAAGTCGATCATTGAGTCGATCGCGTTCGGTTTATCAGAGCCGGCGGCAAGGGACACCTAGCGAAGAAGGAACACATTGGCACCACTATCCCACGTTCAGCCAGTCGCCTTTGTTCCATACGAAGCCTACTACACTGTAATGTAGTGGCTGTAGCCTTGACACAACAAGGCTCAGTGCTCGATTTGTTTTGCTATGGCGCTATCTGTCGGCTGATCATGATAAGCGCAACCTTTTTGGAGACGCACAATTAGATCTAGATAAAGGCCATTTCAGACAGACACTCACACTCAATATGGACTTCATCTCTCTATGAAATGATATGACACTGTGCATTGGCCTATAACACTGCATTTGTTCAAATTCATTGTATTTGAGCTTATAATCTCTTTAAATGACACATGATTTATTATGTAACAAAATGATTACATTTGTAACACTTTTGTTAACCTGAAGCTAGTCCGCAGTGCTTCACTGGAGAACGTGAAAAACTAGAAAAACTAGATCAACTAAAACCTTTTTCATTTTTTTTCCACATGCAGAAGACCATGTTACATGTTGTTACAAAAGGCTCCCTGTGTTTGAAAATGAAAATGTAATTGTCAGGGAGGTTTTGGACCTTTGGAGGAGTTGTATATTTTTTAATTGCCCAATGTTTGAGCTAGGCAGCCTTCACCCACCATGACCGGCCAGACTCAATGGAGGGAGTCCACTTACAGTACAATATGCATGTATTTTATTCCATGATTTGCTCTTGTGCTCTGCATTCCTGTGATAGTTTTGGATCTTTCAAGAGGGATCTCGAAACTTATTTGTTCATCTTACACTCAATGAATTGAGTTGTGCATCTTACACTCAATTAATGAGTTATTTTGTGGTATTTGTTTAATTTTTATCATTTATATTTGATATTGTGTTGATGACATTTATTGTTGTTTATTGTTATCTTGCTGTTAAACACACCACATTTGCACAGTTTGGGAGGGACAGAAATACCTTAACAGAGCAGAGTTGGGCTCATTGTTCTGCCTATAACTTACTGTAGGTGGCGTAAACATGGCCTAACTGCATATCACTTCACTGCTTGACAGTGCCTTGCATGGAGACAGATCTGATGTCGATAATGGAGAAGTTAGCAAAACTAGCTTTTGGTTTGGAGATGCAGACTTACAGTATTAGTAGACCAGCAATCTACTCGTCAAGGAGAAACACTGTCAATCATAGACAGAGAAAACTGGGAACAGAATGCAGGCATGATTGTCACAGGCATTGCATTTAGTGCTAGTATTGAGATGGATTATTGGGCTGCTGTAAGCAATTAATTCTGGATTATTACATCATGGTATGATGGAGAAAATTATGATGCGACTGGAGAGAACACATAAAGTATCTATGAGGTAAAGTCAAATAAGGTATGACTTTATGATGGTATTACTTGCACAGTCTGTCATTGTTATCTTCTCAGTTGATGACCAGCACACAGTCAGGCTCTAGTGGCTGTTTAACTGACAGAAAAGTTATAGCTAAGGTTTTGGGAACTCAGTGTGTATAAAATATCATGGACACTGAAATTGAAACTGAACCAGATGTTTCTTAAGCACTGCTTCACAAGAAAGTGTGAAACGATAGATTATGCCTTCTATTTTTTTTCACAAAAGACCAGCATGTAACATGTTAGTAGTTGCAAAAGGGAAGCACTGCCCCCTGTGCTTGAAATCAAGCATTTGCATTGCCAGAAAGATTGTGGCCCTTGAGAACCCTATAGGAGTTCTTTTATACTTGTTAAGTGGGTTTGATTTGTATCTTGATGTATACAGTAACTTGGTGCATCTGCTGGCTATTGTATATGTTTGTGCCCTAAAGTGATACAGATGAACTCAATTTACTAAGAGTTGAGTAACAGCCTGATAATTATAATATGACATATTCTATAATATAAATGATACGTATAATCACTCCACTTACAGTAGGAAGATGAGAGGAAATAAAATAATGCAAAGCAAATGACAAATTGCATGTTCAAATTCTCACCTAGTTATTCTTTGCTTTGGTCCAATGTTCTTTGATATAGCCTAAACTGAGTATAACTGATTTGTTTTACAGTTTATGAAATGCATGGATTGTCCAGTAAAACATTTGTAATGAGAATTAACAAGAAAGTACTGTAACTGTCACACGGAAACTCAAACAGAAATATAGAGGGAAAAAAACATTTAATGTAAAGAAAAATACAAATAAAAAATTTGAAACTGTTTTGAAAAAAAAATGTATCACTTTTGAGACAGAGTGTATCTAAAAATAGTGCTATTTACATGCTTAACTAAGTTTTAATTATACAGGACACACACCTAAGAATGGAAATGGACAGTGGCCTAATGGAAGACATCCTAATGCTCGGTAAAATTACCTTTAGTCTTCAAGATTCAAGGAGGAGGAGATATACAGTAAGACATGCCATACTACAGCTCTGCTGCTGTTGCAGAGCATGGCTGAATAGGGAACACCACTTGTTGAAAAGAATATAACGTAGATAAGAGATTCCACCACCTCAACCAAGACCCATGGATTTCAAGGCTGTAACTTTGGTGGTTAAACCAACAACAAATATGTTTGTGAAACATCAAAACCTGATGTGGTTAGGCTAGGCCTTAAGCGGTTATGTTGGCCGCATAAATGTGATAGGCCTCTTCCTATAGCAGAGGTGTTACAGATGGTGCTATGACGAGAGTACAGAGGCACAGATAAAGTGTTACCTTTCCAACATTAGCCATGAAATCTAATGAAATGCTGAGTTGTAGACATGTGAAACCCATGTTTATTCTCTCTGAGTGAAAGCAAAATAGGAGAAGCATAGGTGTGACTAAGTCTGCGGGAAGCCACTGTGAAACTGATGATAAAATCTGTTTCAAATGTGACAAGTCTGGTCAGGTTTTCATGCCTTGTTTTTCTGCATGCGTCTCACAAATGAGCACAAGTCTGTGACTCACAACAAACATAAAGAAAGATACATAATATTGAAATGCACCGGTTCACGTCTATAAAAATATACATTGGAGGTTGTCCATTGCCACTGGACACTATGTTCCTTTCTCTTATCTATTTACAGAAGTGGTTCTCAGTGGAGGCTTTATCATTTCCCGATCTCATACAATATTTCAAATCTCGCTCAAAACATTAAATTCTCTTTCTTATGTCTCACACTTCATCCCACCATTATTTCCCTCTCAAACCCATCCTCTTTTCTCGCCCTCTTTTCTCACCCTCTTCTCTTCCCTCATCCTCTTTTCTCACCCTCTTTTCTTACCCTCTTCAACATTTTTTTTTTGATCTCTCGGTGTCCAAGATCAGACCACGACCGAGAAGTAGGACGTGTTCTCGCTCTCGACGGAGCTGAAGGAGCCGGCCGTGCGACGCCTGGACCCGCGCCACCAGCTGCCCAGCTCCTGGCAGCCGCCGCGGGGGCTCAGCGCCGCCTTGAACATCTGGGCCAGCTCGCGGCGGAACTTGATGCCCACGAAGCCGTAGAGGAGCGGGTTGAGGGCGCAGTGCGCCAGGCCCATGCTCTCGGCCACCACCGTGCCCATGTCGATGGCGTGCATCGCGTCGCAGCCCCTGGGCACCACGTCCAGCACGATGAGGCTGTCGACGAGGCGCAGGCCGTTGTAGGGCGCCCAGGAGACGACGAACACCACCACCAGCGAGACGATGAGCCGCAGGGACTTGCGCTTCTGGCGGCGCGAGGCGTGGCAGAGGGCGCGGAAGATGCGCACGTAGCAGTAGAGCATGACCAGCAGGGGCAGCGCGAACGCCAGCGCCAGGTTCATCAGCTGGAGGCCCACCTGGATCTGCTTGGAGGACTCGCTGGCGAACTGCATCTTGCAGACCTGCACGCCGCTCACGGTGAGCACCTGGCGGAACTGCACGTCCACGGCGGCCAGGCCGAGGCACGCCGTCCAGATGAGGGCGCAGGCCACCTGCGCGTGGCAGCCGTTGCGGCGCCAGCCGGCGCTGACGGCGTGCACGATGGCCAGGTAGCGGTCGAAGCTGATGCACGCCAGGAAGAGCACGCCGCAGTAGATGTTGAGCGAGAACATGGCGCCCACCACCTTGCAGGCCGCCGTGCCGAAGACCCACGAGTCGGCCGACTGCACGGCGAAAAAGGGCAGCGAGAAGGCCAGCAGGAGGTCGGACACGGCCAGGTGCAGGAGGAAGGTGTCGGTCAGCGAGAAGGAGCAGGGCCCGCGCTGGGCCTGCCGGTAGCGCCGCACCACGCACAGCACCAGCACGTTGCCCACCAGCGCCAGCACAAACACCAGGCTGTACGCCACGGGCGCGAAACTGCGGATGAAGTTCCACGTCTCCTTCACGTCGCACGGGGCATACAGTCGTAGGTCCTCATCTGGGTAGGACGCATTTTCATTATAATAAGCCTGGAGGTGGAAAAAATAAATATTAACTTCAGAGATAAGACCGTGGGAGTCTGAGCATAGAAGTAGTAATAGGTGAAGAAGGAAATGGATATATAATTGATATAATTGATAGTATAATATAGCATAATTTCAAGGTGACCGTTTTTTCTGGTGACCGGTTTTACACCATGATATGATGTGATAAACAGTATAGAACATATAACGCAGTGTAGACAGTGGTATACAGTTAAGAAGGTTCATTTAAATAAATTAAATATAAATATGTGCAGTGTATTAGCAGCAGTGACATTATACGAGTAGTAAGAATAATATAGAAATATGCAGTGTATTAACATAATATATTATAAGAAGAACAGAACAATTATGGATTACATTATGATATGACAGAAGAAATTATAATACAACTGGAGAGAGCACATCAAGCGTACCACCAAATAGTTGTGAGGTAAAGTCAGATAAGGAATGACTTTTTGATGGCATTACTTACATAGTAGTCTGGCGTTGTCATCTTCTCAGTGGGTGACCAGCACACAGACACACTCTACACTCTATAGCCAAACAGACAGACAGGAAAAAGGAGAAGTTTTAATTAAGCTTTCAGGAACTGAGTGCATGAAAATTTCCAGAATACTTAAAATAAAACTCAATGAGACATTGATTAAGAGGAGCTCAACATTTAGGCAACGACAAGAAAAAAATGCTGTATACCCTACAAAATGTACCAGTGGAAAATGAGATTTTCAACAGCCTAAGCAGCACGAGCAAACAAACGTGATGCTGACAGAAAGGAGTTGGTGGTCTGGGCAGAAGAAAAGCATTGCACAGTGTCACACAGGAACCGAATGTGCTGAGTGTTCAAGTGGAGACAGGAATTGCAAATGTTTTGCGGTTTTCACTTGTTAATCCAGCCAGAATGTGTATGAAATAAAGACACATTTGAATTTCCTGGATCTATACATTTTGATAGACTAAAAAGCATGCATTTAGTAATGCTTTTAAAACATTGTTTATTCTGATTTACAGTAAATTCATTGTTTTCCCCCAGATTTACTGATGTGAGAATAATTTCTAGTCTAGAACGGAATGGTAATGTCTTAATGATGCTAATTTGTTAGTGACTCAGCAAACAATTAATTAATTTCAAAACGCAACACTACCATGTATCATTATGTTATTCTCATAATTGGATGGTGGAAGTAATATATGAAAAAGTAAAAAAAACAAAAAACAAATATCAAATTCATCAAAGCATCAAAGTAATTTGCTAAATTACAGTTACACAAGACTTCTTTTTTTGAAGGTTCTCTTACCAAGTTGTTCTGTCGTTGCAGAGGAAGATTGTAGTCTCTCTTACGCATTCATCACAACTCTGCGTTCTACAACAGAACAGGAAACAGGACTCATATCAAAGCTTCCTGATTCAAGCTTGCCTTAAAGTATTCAAAACGATGTCTCTGACAACGATCCAGTCTCATGGATGGACCACGCTGGAAATACTCTAACCAGTAGGCCTACCAAATGTCATGCCATCATAGCTGACTTATTCATGTAGCAATGTATGTTGATATATTTAAAGCAGTTTTGTGGATATAGAATGTTACACAGCAATGTTACATTCATTAAAATCTCTCTCTCTCTCCCTCTGTCTGTCTCTCTCTCCCTCTCTCTCTCTCTCGCACACACACACACACACACACACACACACACACACACACACACACACACACACACACACACACACACACACACACAAACAGAGAGAGACAGAGAGAGTTGTGAGAATTCACTGATAAGAGAAGTTTCTTCAAGCTATATCTCTCACTATCATGTTGCCATGGGAACAGCTCATGATCTTTTGATAGAGCAGCTGAAAGTATGGTGCAAGTTGTAACACATCCAAAGTCAGGTCTGTTCTCTACACTGAAATGTCAATTTACCTTTTTAATTTCCATGGTCTCTTATTTAGTGCTGCAGAGTCTTGCACTTTCATTATGCCATTTGTTTAAAAATGTTTTTCTTTTACACCATTGAATGTTGACTAAACCAGACCTGCGCACTGAAAATCGTATGGTATTATGATGAACAGGGCCATTACATCCCAGCTAGACCTCAGCAGCAACTCTGGGTAACACCCCTTCTCCATGAAGAGGAGTCACAACCACAACTTTGTTATCTGTTTGGCGCAGCATCACATTACATACATTAAAATGCAATGGAATTACTGTTTGTATTGTACTGTAGGTGTTACATGAGAAAGGTTAGTGTACTATAAATAAATATAGAAACACTTTCTAGCGGAAATTGTCAAGTTCTCTGTGTGAAGCTGTGCACTGAAGTGAGAGAATCATTTCATATATTTCGCAATAGACTGACATCCACTGAAATTGCTCAATGTGTGTGAGAGAGAGAAAAAAAAGAATTCTGAGAAATCAGTATAGATCTGTGTTTCAAGAAGTCCATTCCACTTTGAAGGAAGTTCCAGTGTTATGGGCAGTCCTTTCTCTTGCAGTAAACCTGATATGTTGTATGTATTCTCTTTTCGTGGGACATACAAACTTTTCCACTGCTGTATCTAGCAGCAGAATTATTAACTGAAGTGTTGACCAGCATGTTAGCAAGCCTCAGTCAACTTTTCACACTTCAGATTCACAGCACAAGCCGATGATACACACAGTGGCAGTCTGCCTTTGCCTAGGGTGGACCACAGGGCCTGGCTGTGCACTTTAAAATGTAATGGGACTCTGCCTTTGTGCATTTATGTGTTTGAGAAAGAGAGAGAGAGAGAGAGAGAGAGCAGCTTATATTGGTAACACTGTGGTGGTACACATCCACCCTCTTACTGACCACCAACTAGCATGTCTGACAGAATGGGAACAACCTGAAACTGACGCCTGGTTGTCATCATACAAGCTTAAGATTCTACTAATTCAAAGTGACAATCCACTGTTTTTACATAGTTTCAGAACCAGTCCAATACAATTTTGTGTGATATTTTCCCTTGCAATCGTAAAAGAACTCAAACAATCTCAAAACATTCTGAAGAAACACTGCAGCACAGTCAGCCAATGAAAGGATGTGATGTACTTCCTTTTACTACTAAACTCACAATTTTACCGGGGTTGTAAATTCCTTTAAAAGTCTTTTTTTTTTCCCTGAGCGAATTGTTAAAAATGTGTTTGTTGAAAGAGAGGAATACTTAACTGCTGGTAATAGAAATGGGGAAACCATGTCACACCTTGCTGAGCAAAGACAGTGGGCAAACACAACAGCTGAATCACAGTGACGTTTATGGGATATACCTCAAATCTCACTTTAGCAATTAATAGCAAATCACATAGCACCGATGTGCACAATTTAAATGTTGTATTGTGTTATTTATATATTGTTCTGAAGAGCATAATTCTTAAAAAAAAGCAACCCTTAATAGATATTGTATTTATCCTGTACATTATTAATCTCTATTGTCTACACAACTGTACTCAACCTAAACTTGGTATTTAATGCTTCTTTGCACTTCTGGTTGGATGTCAACTGCATTTTATTGGCTCTGTACCTGTACTCTGATAAATGACAATGAAGTTGAATCTAATCTCATCTAATCTAATCTAATTTCCGAACATATAATCCCTAGTGATATGTTGTGTTGGACAATAAAACACCACCCTTCTAATGGATGCCATTCTGTTAGGGAGATACATTAGTAAAATAACAATTGTACTCTATTGGGCCCTGTCAATATCATCTGAGTAAATGTAAAGCTTGATGATGACTGCGTTTTTGTATGAGTATGTAGATTTCTTATTTTATTTATTTATTTTTTGCATGACTTTCAGAGTGTTACTGGAGGGACATGGCCCTACCCACATGCCTTGCCTGCCTTTTCAGACTGCCCAATACACCCTTGCATTCTGGATTTGGCCTCAGTTGGAGGCCATGCACTCTGCATCACACACACACACACACACACACACACACACACACACACACACACACACACACACACACACACACACACACACACACACACACACACACAGCAGGTCCTATTTCAAGCACATGATAAGAATTCACGTCATGTCAAGGTGTGGACACAGTCATTCAGAGGTAAACCTCTACACCCCAAAACCAAACACTCTTTGTCTGTTTATTCCTTCTTACGAAGTGGCAAGGGCATTGCCCAAAGGGACTGGACCACTCTGACGACATGGTATAGGTATAAGAGCATTGGTGTCCTCCCTCATTGCCATTTACTACGTGTGAGGTTTTGTACAGTTGGACTGATTGAGCCTGAGTGAGTGAAGAAGGTAGGTGGGTTGAGTTGTATTGGGTTAGACTTAGAGTTAGGGATAGGGATAGGGTCATTATGATAAAGTATACGTACTTCTATATAGTTGTCAAACATATTTTCCAATTCTATGTTTAATTCTATATTCAATACACTTCTTGAAATTATACTAAAGTTGGCAGCACATTTCATGCTACCTTCCTGTGTCTTTCTAATGACAGTGAGTTATTTCACTACTAAGAATTTAGATCTACATCTAGGAAAGTTGTAAATTGTTACACTTCATTTCATCAAATAACTCTTTCTGGCCTGAGGCCTTAGCACAGTTTTTGTATTAACACACAATCTTCCCCTGTCCTCTCTAGTCATGTCGTACCAAACTGAGGTGATCAGCTCCCAGCCACAGATGACCGTCACCAGCTATAAAATCACCACCGGCTCCTCAACGTGGAACACCGATGTGTGCGACTGTTTTGATGACTGTGGCATCTGTAAGTAGTGAGGGAGAGAGAGAGAGAGAGAGTGTGTGTGTGTGTGTGTGTGTGTGTGTGTGTGTCCCTGTCCTGTTTTCATGTCTCATGTTTGTGTGTGTGTGGGTGTATGAGTTCAAGTTTTCATATCTCTCTGTGTATATCTATATCTATCTATCTATCTATCTACAGTATATATATATATATATATATATAACTATCAGTATATATGACATAACTAATATTTATCTAACTTGATAGTGTTGACAGCAGATGTAAACTGAATGTATAAAAGAAATGTCACGGTTATGATGATTTATTATTGATAATAATTGCTATAATATTTTCTCCTTGAGAGATACAGTAACATTCATTGTTTATTTCTGGCACTAGCTTATACAAAAACAAACCAAAAAAAAATAAGAAAAACATATTTTGCCACTTCGTTTCACAATAAATATGGTGAGGAAAATCCAATGGCAAAGAGACATTTATTTAGAGAAGAAACAAAATCCTCATAAACATATTTTGAGAGAATATAATTTGGCCATTGGCTGTATTACAGCCACGGCAATATACTGTATGCTTCCAACACCACTCTCACTCTTGCCATGTTGCTAATTGCCATGCATCTGCTAGTTTGCTATGTTCTTATACAAACTGTATTTTATTCATAGCAGGGTTTAAGCATTAAAGTGTTCTCTTTCTTTGTAGCACATATATAATATAATCTTACTAAAATCATATGAGCAGGACATTTGAATACAAATTGTATCAATATATGATAGCCAATATTCTAACACACTTGATTTTATTGTTGCGTTTTGTGTCCACTCTGGTGACTATAGACCCGCTCCTATAGTCACACTCCGGGTGTGTGCGTATAAACCTTTTAGATTTTCAGTGAATCCCTCAGTTTCTAAAAAGGTGTGTGTGTGTATACTATCTATAGCTTTTTTCCCCTCTTCGACTTTGTGAGGCGACTGCTCTGCGAAAAAGGGGAAGTAATTATCAGTGTCGTGTCTGTTGCAAAGGCCCCTTTTCAACGGGTTTAGGAGGCACGAAAGGACTGATACAAGGGAGAGGCTCTCTCCCTTTACGAATCAAAATTCTTAATCAGGTATTCAGGGTCAACAAGTAGATATTTTATAGGAGGCTCTCCATATATCTATTTCATGTTAACCCTATTACCTGCAATCGTGCTTGTAATTATGTGATTCTCCTCTAATAGGAGGACTTGGCCATTTACTGCATAAACTAATCTGTGACAATGATTTCTAAAAGTCTTCCTCCTGTTACAAAGGCTGTCGCCCGTCAATGGAGTGACAAAGGGGACCTATTCCTCGTGGTCACAGAAAGATTCATATATAACTGTTCTAGTGACAGATTTCTATGACATAGAAGACAACTAGTAAATCTAATTTGGGATTGGGAATTCAGATAATATTCTCCTCCTCGTGACGAGGGTGAGAAGAATGTCCTACTTGTAAGTTGTGTAACACGGCTGGGGGAAACAGTTTCTCTTATCCCACCGGAAACATGCAACAAACTTAATCTAATTCTATTGACAGAGCCAAGTGATTCAATATGGGCCTTTTCTAGGACAACTCTGTATAGCACTCATGGCATATAACAAATCTAATTGATAATTTGTACTCCGTTTTTACATACATTAGTTACTAAAAACAGATTCCGTATCTTTGCTTGTGTGATGTGCATTTGGACCCTTTAAAGGCCCCCGACCTTTATTCTTTACAGAACCATGCCCGCTAAATAAAGTCCGGTTGGTTTTGTGACTGCTACAGTGCATAGGACTTCCCTTCCTAAATACACGGCTGAGTTCGCTACTCCAGTGTATGTCAGTGTATTGTGCAGTTTTTGCCCATTAAAGGAGAATTCCGGTGTGAAATTGAGCTTAACTGTACCGAAACATGTTAAGGTGTACTCACACGTGTTTTAGACGCACTTTCACTCACCCCCAGCATTCCGAACTCCTCCGTTTTCAGCCTAGCTTACAGTAGGCTTGAATCTATTAGATTGGGCATTACGTATGCAGCTAAATCGCTATTTTTAAACCATTAAAAAGGTTCCAAGTAACTCCACACTGCATTGGTTGACTTCTGAGGGTCCTGACATTTAAAACGAGATACTTAGAACTTTGGAAGTGCACAGGAAGTTTATTAAAAAAAGACTGTTTATTCAAGCAGTACCTTCATAGAATCTCTCTCTGATAGATCTCTGATGATAGATAACTCACATATACTCACAGAAGTTATCTATCATTGCCGCATTTGCACATTTTTATTTGGTTTAGAGCAAGCTGGAATTAAGCAATTATATTTAGACTATTTTCTAGCTAACTATCTAATGCATTTTTTTTTACTTTACCACGGTTCACATTTTCTGCCACTTTCTACACCCTCCTCTTGAACCGTGGGAAACTAGTCACCGTCGATTAGTGCTGACCGATATTAAAAATGCAGTCTTTCCGGTAGGTCCGTATGAATTTGTGCAACCACGGAATCTACTTGGGGTTTCAGGGGTTTGCTGATTGTGCACCAGCATGCTCCAGTATTGAATCTGTAGACTCTCACAGAGACTGGGAGTATGTAAGGGTCTCGGAGAAAGGGGTTTTGTGTTCTTCTTCTCTACTAAAAATGAGTAAGTTTCGCCTCATCTACCATTTATTTTCCTTGCTCAAACGGGCATCGAATTAGGCAAGGAATTAAAGTGAGTCTGGGCATCATGTGGGCTATCAGCGCCCAATTGTCTGGGTCTCTTAGGGCCTTGACGGGGAATCTATGTAATCTATGCATGCCGTCTGTCCATACAGTAGGTAGTTCCTTTTCAGGTGTGTTAATACCGTGGTACCAGGTTCTTTTATTACGAACCTGTTGACTGGGCGGGGGACTAGAAAGGTTTCTCTGGTCATTGTTTGACGAGGCTCTGGCTTGTCTGCCACCTCCAATGTCTCCTTTCTCACTCTCACTGTTATTGGCTCGATCACCATTGCTTCATGGTTTGAAGTTACTTCCTCTATTATACCGTCTAACAGACTATCTAACAGGCTGTCTTGTGCTCGTTGTGTGATATCTTCTGAGCTGATGCTACAATCTCCACTAATTACGTGATTGTCTAGGAAATCACTAAAGAAGGTGACTTCACACCTGGGGACTTGGGGAATTTGATCAAATTCTGAGCCTGTGCTCCAGTCGATAATAGGAATTCACACAAGTTATCTATCATTGCCGCATTTGCACATTTTTATTTGGTTTAGAGCAAGCTGGAATTAAGCAATTATATTTAGACTATTTTCTAGCTAACTATCTTATGCAATTTTTTTTACTTTACCACGGTTCACATTTTCTGCCACTTTCTACATTATCTTACATGATCCTATATCTTTATAGACAATCATGTCTCTAAATAACATAAAGTGATAACCCCAAACTGGTCTGAGACCTTTTCCTCCAGTTGTAGATGACATTTGCCTCTTAATAGTATCCCTTGGCCAATCACACCATCCTCCGCATTGTCTTCTCCTCTTCCTCCACTCTGCAGGTCTGTGTGGGACGTTCCTCCCCTGCTGCCTGGGCTGTAAGGTGGCCCAGGACCACGGCGAGAGCTGCTGCGTCCCCTTCCTGCCCGGTGGCCTGGTCGCTCTGAGGACCAGCATCCGCAACCAATACGGCATCAGCGTAAGAGTCTAGTGCCTGGCAGCACCACACATGCAAAGCACAGGAAACCGACAGGGCTTTGTTTTTTTGGGTCCTGGCTGTGACAAGCCTTTACTGCAATGGCAACTGTATATGTACAGTGAGGTGGGTAACCACAAATAGAAGCAGTTAGAGGAAGCTTGGTGGAAGTCATCCGCAATGGCAGGGGCTTCTCAGCACATCAGCAGAATGAAAGAAATGTTTTGTAACATGGCAACTGGCGAGGCAGAGTCGGGTGTGTCCGCTACATTAGTTCTGATTAGATAATGATTGAAAAGATTTTGACTGCTTCAACACCCACTCTGCAAGCAATCTAACAAGCTCCTATTGTTGGTTTAAAACAAAGGCCATATAAGTCACTTGGCGTTTACTTGGTATTTGTCACTTGACTTCAATATATAATCACTATATGATGATTACTGTGAAATGATTTCCCAGTGCTGAGCTCAGGGGCCATGGAGGGAGGAAGAGTGGTAGAGGAGGAGCTCCCTCATATGGACAGAGCTTGCAGTCGTATACAGTCCGTAGCTGTGACAGTAGGCTACCATGTAAAATTATACTTGTAGTAAGCAAAAGAGTACTTCCCTGATTGCCCAACAGTCATATTAGAGCAATCAGGGCCAAGATAAACATCAACATTAACATCTTAAAAAGGATTTTGTAAACAATACTTAGTAGTAGTATAGTATTTACATGTAGAATCAATATTTATTTTCAGTCTGTATGATGAGGGCTGCATGGTAAAGGGACAGCTATTGGGAAATGCAGGCCTGCTGGTTTGTTCCAAAACAAACATGATTAGTCTTCCACCTGTACACATACTGCATGCTGGAAAGCTCATGGCTTTCAGTAGTATTTGATGCTCAGACTCTACATGTATTGTTTTCCTGTAAAAGCTATTTGTTAGTGTTTCTCTACCTTGAACTGAAATGGCCATGTGTAGGATCTGAATTGTCTTGAACACACCTTTATGTATTTGAATGCACTTGTATTGACTCCTGAGTGAGGTTCGAAGCTGCTTCATTTGTAACGTTAAGTCAAATGGTTATTTCTTTCTCACTTTCGAATGCTATTTCCAAGTAATTTCTAGTCTTTTAAAAAAATAAAAAAAATAAAATACAGAGCAACGTTTAAACATAAGAATAGTTTTTTTCTGGTTTCCAGAGGATTTCTCTGACTTTCTTTAGACCTAGTAAGAATCCATAAACAGTGATGTAGCAGCTCTGTTGGCCTACACACCTCTGAGTTCTGTCGGCTGTTGAACTCTGCTCTCTGTCTTCCCCTACAGGGCTCTATCTGTGATGACTGGATAGTCATGGTCTGCTGTCTTCATTGTGGACTTTGCCAACTGGGCAGGGAGCAGAAGACAAGAGGCTGAGCAAGATTGTGGTAGAAGATTCCCAAATCTCACAAGACAAAAAACACAAAGTCATACATACATGATACAATTGAAATGGTGGATTAATCTAAATGAATACATGCTTAATGAAATTATAATTTGTACAATTTTGTTTCTTTGAAACTAAAGTTGGCAGCATATTTGAAACAAAAAAACAAGGGTAAAAAGAGATGAGCGAAAAATGATCTCATGAAACACTATTTTCTGTGTTTATTTGTAATTATTATTAAGGCCAGCTGCCTTGTTATGGTTATACTCAGGCATTTATATGCATAGTTAATAAATAGGATATTCCTGTCATAGAGCAGCATGTTGTTACTTTTTATAGAGAAAATTATTCTAAAATGATCTATTCTACCCTCTGTTATTTGTTTTATGTCCACCAACACATACTGTCTTTTGTTTACCGAACATTTAAGTTGAAGCACTTGATGAGACAGCTGTCCATATAATTTTAATTTAAACGTTTGTATTTCAAATATGTATGGCATTTAGTATTAAACTTATTCCTGAGTATTTATAGATTAATCAGTAAATTAGCAGCCAATGGTTACTTTTTTAACTTTATAGTGTTTACAGGAGATGTAAACTGTAGCCTATATGTGTGAAATACATTTCACAGTTATGATTGTATCAATAAAATATTGCAAACAAATCACTTCTTCTTGATTTCTTCTTGAGAGATATACAGTAGGCTAATATTCATACATTTTTAATGACACACAAGCACTTACAAAAAAGATCAGGCATTCTTTGTCTCACAATGAATACAGCGAGAAAAAATCCAATACCAAAGGGACATTTACTCTGAGAAGGGGAAAAAGAGAATATTATTTGGCCAATGAACGAATCAATCACAGCAGTACATACTCCCAACACTCTTGACATGTTGCTTAAAACTGAACTAAAGCAAGACTGCCAGTTTTGAGCTATGGTCTTACACAAACTGTATTTTATCCATAGCAGGATTTAAGCATTAAAGTTGTGCGCTCTTTGTTTCAGTGAGAAGTGCTGGTTATGGTTATTGTTGCCAATATATATTTGGCAGAGGCATCTGTCCAAACCGAGAAGAAAGTGGAAGGGTAAAATTGCTAAGAAGTGAAATCAAATTAAGGATATGCCACCTATCGAAACAGGAACATACCAACGCAAACAGATCATGTGTCACCAGGGGCACTACTAGAAAATTTGATGACGGACACTTCCCAGCAGTGTCCCAGTGTCCCCGTGTGTCACTCCTGTAGTGTCAGTACAATCAGAGAGGGTTGAAGCAGAGTGGTTATCTTTGGTTCTATCCTGCAAAATCATACACTCTAAAGAATAAAGGTGCTTAAATGGTTCTTCACATCTCTGGATGGTTCCGTGGAGAGTAAAAACTTTGTGTTGAACAATGACATCAAGTGAAAGGTTGCTTTAATGGCTCTTTGAGGCACTGAAACTTTGATGGTTTTATACTAACATCATTCTGAAGAACTGGTACTGACCCCATTAATCTGGTTTATTATTTCCCTAGCAGAGAGTGCACGCACATCCAACAGGTGCAAGGTATAATGAAAACCGAAAAACTGAAGAAGCACCCGCTGTCACTATCTGTGCTACCTGTCATCTTTTGTTTACCTTTTTGCCTGCCCTCTTGTGGTCCCTTTATGTACTACCTGGACATGTGGTTTTGTCTGGAGCTTCCCCTGATTGTCTGTCTAATTGTTTGCCACCTGCCCCTGGTTGGTCTGGCTTAATTGATTGTGAACCTCCACTACTTAAACTCAGCTCACTCCTTGCCCTGTGTCAGTTTGTCCTGATTGTTCTCTCTGAGTACTGTTGGAGCCTTGAGCAGTATGTTTTGACCTCTTTGTTCCCTTGTTGGATTCTGCCTGTTTTTGTGAAGATTTTTGTTGTGGACTTTTGAACTGCCCTACTGGCTGAAGATTTTTGTTATCGACTTTGAACTTTATCAGTGAAAGATTTTTGCTTGTTGTGGAACGTTTTTGTGTGGAGTTTTTCTGAACTACTTTACTGTGACCTCTGAGCGTTTTTTGAGAACTGCTGTTTTCTGGATCCTTTTACGTTGATTTTCTGGACTACTACTTTACACTTGAGCTTCTCTCCTTTGTTGGATTTTTGTGAATTCTGTGAGAAATAAAAACTCCAAAGGAAACTGCAATTGGGTCTTCCTGTCTGTACTATAACAGTACAAACTGACCAAGATGGACCCAGCGGACCATCAGCTGAGGAGTGCTCTGGAACAGCAAGGGATTGTGCTTGGAAGACATTCCACTCAATTGGATGCTGTAGCTGCAAGTGTCCGAGACCTGGCCGCCCAGATTCAGCCCCTGCAGCTAGCACGCTCAGTTTCTGCTTCAACACCTACTGACCTCGTCTGCCCCCGCCCGAGAAGTACTCTGGTGAGCCCGGCACCTGCCGCTCCTTTCTTACTCAGTGCTCACTCGTCTTCCAACTTCAACCTGCCACCTTCCCTTCTGATCAAGCTAAAGTCGCTTATGTTCTCACTCAACTTTCTGGGCGAGCAAGAGAATGGGGAACGGCCCTATGGGAGGCGGAGTCACCTGTATGTGAGGACTTCCGTGAGTTCTGTGATGAGATGAAAAGAGTCTTCGACCGCTCAAAACATGGCCATGAGGCTGCACGGGAGCTGCTACTCATGCGCCAGGGCCGCCGTTCTGTCTCAGAGTTCGCCATTGATTTTCAAACCCTGGCAACAACCACTTCCTGGAACGCAGGAGCCCTCTTTGACACCTTCTTGAATGGCCTATCGGATGAAATCAAGGACGAGTTGGTGTCACATGATCTCCCATCGACCTGCGAGGAATTGATCGACCTGGCCATCAGAATTGACACTAGGCTACAACAGCGCCCGGGTAGAAGAGCCTTCTCCTTTCGCCCCAGACTGGCCAGGGACATGGCTACCACCCTGCCAACCACCAGCACTCCCGACCCAGAGCCGATGCAGGTGGACCACGCCCGACTTTCCCCAGCTGAGAGACAGAGGCGGATGACCACTGGATCCTGTCTGTACTGTGGCCAGGCAGGACACTTTATCGCTTCCTGCCCAGTAAAATCCAGCGCTCGCCAGTAGCTAGAGGGGTACTGGTGAGTGTGACGCCCATAACACCCTCCTCTGTGCAACGAACTCTCCTCCCTGCCACCTTGAGCTTCGGCAGCCTCCAACAACAATTGATGGCTCTGGTGGATTCGGGGGCTGAGGCAAACTTCATTGACACCTCCCTTTTGACCCAGCTGCAACTTCCCACTACTGCCCTTCAGAGACCCCTGGTGGCAAATGCATTGAATGGTCGGCGGCTGGCCAACATCACCCACACCAGTCAGCCGGTGAGTCTATGCCTTTCTGGTAATCACCATGAACGTTTGACCTTTTATGCTATTGACTCTCCTCTAGCCCCTATAGTTCTTGGCCACCCCTGGTTAGTGAAGCATAACCCACACATTGACTGGGTCAATAAACTTATTGTGGGCTGGAGTCCTCTCTGCCATTCCCAATGTCTCCTCCAGGCGCAGACACCATCTCCTGTCTCCACTCCAGCGGAGGAGTTTCCAGACCTCTCAGCAGTTCCGTCTGAATATCTGGACCTCAAGGCAGTTTTCAGTAAGTCCAGAGCCTCTTCCCTACCCCCTCATCGCCCTTATGATTGTGCAATTGATCTGCTCCCTGGCACATCCCCTCCTAGAGGGCGACTGTATTCCCTGTCTCGTCCCGAAACTGAGGCCATGAATAAGTATGTACAAGAGTCTCTGGCAGCAGGCATCATCAGACCCTCCTCCTCTCCTGCGGGTGCTGGATTTTTCTTCGTTGGGAAGAAGGATGGCTCACTTCGACCCTGTATTGACTACCGAGGCCTCAATGACATTACTGTCAAGAACAGGTACCCCCTTCCTTTAATGTCCTCTGCCTTTGAGTTACTACAAGAAGCCACTGTGTTCACCAAACTTGATTTAAGAAACGCCTACCATCTAGTCCGCATTCGACAGGGAGATGAGTGGAAGACGGCCTTTAATACCACCTCGGGTCACTATGAATATCTGGTAATGCCCTTTGGACTGACTAATGCCCCCGCCGTCTTCCAGTCACTGGTGAATGATGTGCTAAGAGATGTAATTAATCAGTTTGTTTTTGTTTTTTTGGACGACATCTTGATTTTTTCCAAGTCTCTCTCTGAACACACCTCACATGTCCGCAGAGTTCTCCAACGATTGCTTGAGAACCAACTCTTCGTAAAGGCAGAGAAATGTGAGTTCCATCGTGACACCGTGGGTTTCCTTGGGTACGTGGTCTCAGCCGGAACTCTCAAGATGGACTACCCCAAGATCAAGGCAGTGGTGGAGTGGCCAACACCATCATCTCGTCGGGAACTTCAGCGCTTTCTGGGGTTTGCCAACTTTTACCGGCGCTTCATACGAAGTTACAGCACCCTGGCAGCTCCCCTCACTGCCTTAACCTCATCCAAAGTCAGATTCAACTGGTCTCCTGAAGCTGAGAATGCATTCCAGACCCTGAAACAACGTTTCACCTCAGCCCCAGTCCTAGTTCATCCAGACCCTGCTCGGCAGTTCATAGTGGAGGTTGACGCTTCTGATGTCGGTGTGGGAGCTGTGCTGTCTCAACGATCTGCCGAGGACAACAAGGTTCATCCCTGTGCCTTCTTCTCCCACCGCCTCACCCCCACTGAACAGAACTACAGCATCGGTGACCGGGAGCTGCTGGCCGTAAAGCTGGCCCTTGAGGAATGGAGGCATTGGCTGGAGGGAGCTTGTGAACCCTTCCTCGTCTGGACAGACCACAGGAACCTTGAGTATCTCCGCTCTGCAAAGAGACTCAATCCTCGGCAAGCCCGCTGGTCGCTGTTCTTCGCAAGGTTTGACTTCACCCTCTCCTTTCGCCCTGGCCACAAGAACGTGAAGCCTGATGCTCTGTCCCGACTATTCTGTACAGACGAACACCCCAAGGAGGCAGACACCATCCTGCCCTCACATCGCATTATTGGGGCTGCGCAGCTGGAGATTGAGTCCGTGGTCATCGCAGCTCAGGCTAATGAGCCAGGCCCCAGTCAGTGTCCACATAACCGTCTCTTTGTTCCTACCTCTGTCCGCTCACAGGTTCTGCAGTGGGGCCACTCGTCACGCTTCTCCTGTCACCCTGGATCCAACCGCACCCTCAGCTTCATCGCCCGGCGGTTCTGGTGGCCCACCCTGAGAGAGGATGCCAACGCCTTTGTCGCCTCTTGCCCCATCTGTGCCCAAAACAAGACCTCTACACGCCCACCTGCAGGACTGCTACAGCCGTTGCCTGTTCCAAAGAGGCCCTGGTCCCACATTGCCATCGACTTCGTCACAGGTTTGCCCACGTCTGCTGGTAACACCACAATCCTCACTGTGGTTGATCGCTTTTCCAAAGCAGTACATTTCATCCCCCTTGCTGGCCTACCATCTGCTAAAGACACAGCTAAAATTATGGTACAACATGTATTCAAGTTGCATGGGCTGCCCTCTGAGGTGGTTTCTGACAGGGGACCACAGTTCACCTCTAGTTTCTGGAGGGCCTTTTGCAAATTGTTGGGTACTTCTGTCTGTCTGTCCTCTGGTTTTCACCCACAGACAAATGGCCAGACCGAGAGGGCAAATCAGCAATTGGAGACAGTGCTGCGCTGTGTGGCCTCCCAGAACCCTACCACCTGGAGTGAGCAGTTGCCTTGGGCGGAGTACGCCATAAATTCTCACATCTCCTCCTCCACTGGTCGGTCTCCATTTGAATGCTCTATGGGCTACCAACCACCACTCTTCCCGGAGCAGGAGCGAGAGGTGGGGGTCCCCTCTGTTGAGGCATTCATCCGCCGCTGCCGGCGGTCATGGAGGCTCACCCGCTCTGCTCTACTCCGTGCATCCTCCAGAATGAAAAGGCAGGCGGACAAGCACCGATCACAAGCTCCTCATTACCACCAAGGGCAGCGAGTTTGGCTGTCAACCCAAAACCTTCCCCTCAAGACAGAGTCCCGAAAGCTATCCCCTCGCTTTATTGGCCCCTTCCCTATCGACAAGGTCATCAGCCGCTCTGCTGTCCGGCTGAAGCTCCCTTTTCCCCTCCGCCGCCTCCATCCCACCTTCCATGTGTCCAAGATTAAGCCCTTCATTACGAGCCCCATGCACCCCTCCCCGAAGCCCCCCCCACCTCCCATGTCCGACGGAGGGGCCGGGGTCTCCAGTACCTCGTGGACTGGGAGGGCTACGGCCCTGAGGAGAGGTGCTGGATCCCGGCCCGTAACATCTTGGACCCGTTCCTCATTGCTGACTTCAAGCGCCAGAGACTCACTGTGCCTTAGTGACGCCATGGGGCGTCTTTGGGGGGAGAGTACTGTCACTATCTGTGCTACCTGTCATCTTTTGTTTACCTTTTTGCCTGCCCTCTTGTGGTCCCTTTATGTACTACCTGGCCATGTGGTTTTGTCTGGAGCTTCCCCTGATTGTCTGTCTAATTGTTTGCCACCTGCCCCTGGTTGGTCTGGCTTAATTGATTGTGAACCTCCACTACTTAAACTCAGCTCACTCCTTGCCCTGTGTCAGTTTGTCCTGATTGTTCTCTCTGAGTACTGTTGGAGCCTTGAGCAGTATGTTTTGACCTCTTTGTTCCCTTGTTGGATTCTGCCTGTTTTTGTGAAGATTTTTGTTGTGGACTTTTGAACTGCCCTACTGGCTGAAGATTTTTGTTATCGACTTTGAACTTTATCAGTGAAAGATTTTTGCTTGTTGTGGAACGTTTTTGTGTGGAGTTTTTCTGAACTACTTTACTGTGACCTCTGAGCGTTTTTTGAGAACTGCTGTTTTCTGGATCCTTTTACGTTGATTTTCTGGACTACTACTTTACACTTGAGCTTCTCTCCTTTGTTGGATTTTTGTGAATTCTGTGAGAAATAAAAACTCCAAAGGAAACTGCAATTGGGTCTTCCTGTCTGTACTATAACACCCGCACACTGTTGCTGCTGCTCCCGAGGTGATTTAAGGACACAATGTTTCGACCAAAGATGCTCTTCGTCAGGTGTTCAAACTGTTTTGTTTATATATATATATATATATATATATATATATATATATTATTCCCTAAACATGTTTTGCATTTCAATTACCAACATGAGCAAAACATATTTTTCACATACCATATGCATTTGCTCATACAGTTCTGAAAAATGAAAAGAATGAAAGTCTGAAAAATGACCATACAAGTTTGGATCATTATCATTTACAGTCATTTACCATTTTTACATATTAATAATTAATCAGGAATCAAGGCAAAACATTGTAAGCATGCATCGAAAGCAACAGCACACCATTTATTACAAGGTATAAGCTCATGTCACAGTGTCCAGGTGTCCTGGAAGTATTTTCTCAGAGGGCACGACTGAGGCCTCAGTGGCAATGTCTTGTGAAATGGCCTAATTGGATCAAAATCCACCATCAGTCCACCACACTGTTTGGGACTACTTCAAGAATCTCCATAGTGCTGCTGTTCACTGTGCTAATAATCGTTCTATGTTTTTTACTTTTGTGTTTTAATGACTTTTTAAACTGTTGCCCTTTTATGCCTTTATAGCCAACAGTACTATGTGTTTTCTTTTCTATTCTTTACTTTTTTTTAACTATCTTTGACTATTGCCCTGCTATGTTTTTATTACCTCTGCCAAGGAGGTTAATGTTTTCATCAGGGTTTGTTGGTTTGTTTGTTTGTTTCTCTGACTGTCTGTGTTTGTTCGCAAGATAAATCAACAAGTTATGGATGGATTTCCATTAAATTTTCAGGGAGGCTCTGAATTAACCCAACGATTAAATTTTGGGAGTGATCCATATCACCGTCTGGATGCATGAGGCGGTTATATGTTCGCTGACCTCTATATGGCCTCTATATGACCTCTGTGTATGACTTGACTTGATTTGACTTTACCGGACCTGAACTGATCTGAGGAGCACCTGACAGTATTACTGAATCTGTTCAGTGCTCATCCATCACAGGTCAGGAACGGTAGTGGTCAAGACTTGTTTCACCAAACCCATTGTTGTGGCCTACGGTTGAGGTCACTACAAAAGAAGGATATGGAGAGAATACTGTACGTGTACAGTAACTGAAAAGTACATAAAAAAGGGCTGGGGGGAGTGAGTGTTGATGCATGTGTATGCGTGAATGCAATATCAGTGTCAGTGAGTAAGATGGCTAAATGATAAACAAAGGAAAACAGAGATACTGTAGAGAATAGATAGATAAAAAAGATTATGGATAAAGGAGACATAAAGAGTAACGTGCCAGTGCAGAAGACAGTCAAAATGGGTGCCTGCAAAAGAGAAGAAAAGGGCCTACTGTAAAGAGGAGAGGAGAACTCCACTCCCTGATTCAGGTGTACACAATTAACCTAATCATCCTCCTGCCTGTGCACTCGAGGAGAGGCCTGTAGGGGCATAAGGCCTATTCGGACGGGATTAGTTTTATGGGGTGACATCAGGTAAAGTAATAATTACCAGGTAATGTAGTCCCGTCCGGACGCGCCATGTCAGTAAACATAACGGAGTATGTCGGTGACATTTACAGACACTTTTACCTTCCGTAAAACGGTCCGGAGAAATTACCTTAGGTAATATTAATCCCGTGCGAACGCGACCCTCTGTAAAGATGTCTGTAATATTTCGTCACATCCTGATTGGAAAACAATTCCACCATAGTCTGAATGAAAACATGACATGCTGTGTAGCTCCTAATAGGACGTTAGCTAGTTTGCCTATTAGCTTGATATTGTTAGCCATTTCAAACTACTTATGGCATAACATAAAGCTAACGTTTGCTAGTTTAACCAACTTGTAGTCTTTCAAATCTGAAAATGCCGCACGTACCTGACGCAAAGTATCACGTGCACAGCGACGAAGATGTGACGGCAGAACGTAAACGTAGTTACTCCTCCCATGTCAAGTAAAATGACAGAGATGTCTAGTCCCGTCCGAATTGGACATTTATATTACAGAGGTCATATGATAAACCTGCATTACTGTACGTCCCCCCATAAAACTAATCCCGTCCGAATAGGCCTATAGAGGGCCGTGACCACTGACGTTTACCTTCAGAAAAGCTTCCATCTTTGCCCATATGAGGAGATCTGGTATCTTGGGAAAAATAACATGTTTCTTTTAAATTATCGCATCTGGAGACTTAAGCCCTATTCGCACGGGATTAGTATTACCTGTGGACCTTTGGTGATTTGTGATAATTGCGGAGAATGTCTGAGATCTTAGTCCCGTGCGAACGTGCCATGTCTGTAATTTGTAAAGTAAAAATTCCGCCGCAAATTACCTACTATATTTCGCCAAACACAGACGTCCGGTGATAATACTAATCCCGTGCGAATCTGTATCTCAGTGATTGCTGTTGCAATTGCATATCTTTTCTACTTTCTGTGTTGTTTTCGGACGTTAGCATACGACATATCCGGGTGTAATGTCAGTGAAAATAGAGTAATTTACAGACTTTGCTTATCCCGTGCGAATGCGCTGCAAGTAACACAGAGGTGGGGCGATAATTTGAAAATGACCAGAGGTCCACAGGTAATACTAATCCCGTGCGAATAGGGCTAAAGACATTTAAAGACGTTTTGCTCACTTTTGTCCTCTGCCTCCCAATGGGTACTCTTCGGTATGGTAAAATGGCAAACCTTTATTTTTGCTACCCCAGAGCTAAAACTTGCAATGCAACTTGCCATAGGTAGTTGTCCGCTTCAATTAACAAATATGGCAGCTGTCGTTCCTTTATATAGGTGAACTTCAGAGTTCTAATGCAGACTTTGCGTTCACTTTGAAATCATTGGACCAGCCTAACCAATTACATTAAATAGGGATTCCTATATTTTCGCCCCTAACCTTTACAAGCTGATAGTAAACTGCACTGGCAGCTATGAAACAATGTAACACATTCTTCCAGGTGGCAATTCATTGATGCTTGCCAGCATTACTGTTTTATTGCTTCTATATCTACCTCTTTATCAACCTCTCCCACTTTCACTTCCAGTGAAAAAAAGGTATTGTCATCCCTTGTGGTCATTGAATGGTTCGCCATTCTTGTGACTGAGGGAAACGTTACACCAATACAAATGTCAGACTTCGTGAGAAAAGGAACTGATACAGGTGGTGTCAGGAGACATCTGGCGTCAGGCTAGGGTTCCCTATATCTGCCCTTCAGGACTTCAGAACTAGGCAGAGAACATCTCCAAGGATCCCCTCACACCCTAAACACAACATGATGTACATAACAGACTCGACACCGAAACCACCAGACACAGGAACAGTGTTTTTCACTTGCATCAGCCTTATTAATAGCTGACCTCATCTATTCTAAACCTATACCACACATATGTTGTTTCTCCAAAATGCAGGCCTATATCATGTTTCCTTAAACTTTATCTCTTGCTTTACATCTTCATGCACTGATAACACTTGGTTCTTATAAGCACTGATTGTGGTATATAAATCACTAACATGGAATATGACATAAATGAACATGCTCTTTTTTATTTATCTTAAACATCTGTTAAACAAGTATGTGGCTTCTCAAATGCGTGCCACTAAAGATCATAGGTCCCTCTTCCTCTTTTCTCTCTTCTCTCATGTGAGGCAAAAATCAGAAACAGATACAAAGAGCACTCTTTCATTGGCATTAGGAAGAGTAGTTCCTCCTCAATAAATAATTGTTGATTGCCCACTTATTTTCATTGCCCATATATTTTGCCCATTTAATGCTCTTCAGCCAATAATGCTTTCTCTGCTTTGCTGCTCTAATTGATTAATTGAAACAATAGTTTAAAAAAGAAAGTTTCCTTATCTTGTGTTGTTTCAGCAACAATCATGCAACTTTCATATATTTTCTATGCTCTCCAGCCGATTCTATTTTCGGCATTGGTTTTCTGCTCTGCACTATGGTAACTGTAACATGTTTCTAAACGGGCAAGATTGTGAGGCAATTGTTGAACAAGTCTGTGGTTTCTCAAATGCACGCTACTAAAGATCCTATGTCCCTCTTCCTCTTTTGTCTTGTGTGAGGCAAAATTCAGAGACAGACAGAAGAAGAGCACTCTCTCATTGGCATAGGATTTTGAAACCGAGGCTAACCACGGGTAAGTTTAACTGAACACAGTGTATGCCATTTCTTCATGACGATCTTGGATAATATTCCATTTCCAGTTGTTGTTCTGATAGGACTACTGAAGACCATATCACAGTCAGCTTTCCATTGATATGCCTGACAAAGCTTAGAGCTTAATACAGCTGTGATTAGGCTGCATGTTTAATTTTCAGAATTGATCTTGATAAGTCTCGCTAATTTTAGTGAGTGTTCCATTCCAGTGTGGTTGAGGCTATAGGCTACCTGAAGCCCAGTTTGGTTACTATATATGCCACAGAATTAGCTTGTTCGGAATCAGGTTAACGTTCAAGATATAAATCAAGCAGTGTTGCAAAAAAAAAAAAAAAAAAACACCAGTTGGAAAAAGAGACCCAAATGACGGTTCCGTCAACTTGCTTTCATGTTCTTATATCTGTAGCCTACAAAAATATAGTTTTTTTTCCCCCAACAATGTTACCAGGCAAGCATTGATTTAGGCCTAGGGCCTATATACTGTAGCTTACTGAGGTCTGTAGTTCTGCATAACTTATTATTCTACTTGTGCTTAATATTAACTTGCGGTTCTAATGTTCCTTCGCAATCTGTACTGTATTTTGTGGTTGACGTGACATGCTGGTCCTGAGTGTCAACCATAAGTAAATATAGAAATAGATAAACAGCAAATACATGTGGTTATATTGTTTAGAAAATAAACTGTTTTATATTAACATATACTGTCTACCAATCATGTCAGTCATTAATTCCTGTTTTTCACAATTTTGAGCCAAACCAGGAACAGCTATGACGTGACTGCCCCAAGCCCATTTCACAAAGTCTGATTTTGAATAAAAACAATAAAATGAATATATTCCCGCCTGATTTAAGTATATAAATAGCACTTGTAAGTATGCAGTTTGAACCAGCCCTGGACAAAAATATTTTTGTCTCAAAAGACGATATCATATGGTGCAACCATAAAGAGATAGATCTTGAATAGAATAGATCTTGATGAAGTAAATGACAGAGGATGATTGACTAAAAATGCACCATAATTTTAAACACAATAAATTTCATGTCACACCCTATAACAATTTTAGTCGCTAACACAATAAATTAGTGAACAAAGTTTCACTTCCCACTTCAAACTTTTAATACAGTAGCTCACCTTGATCATTTCTGTTAAACTACTTTTTCATTAAATAAATGTTCTAGCTTACTTTTGATAAAGGGTCATTCACATTTAGTAGCCTGTTCGGTGACAGTAAATCACAGGCTACATTAAATCTTAATAAGCAATTAAGATATTGTAATGAAGTGACTAGGCTACACAGTTTACTTAAATGTCCTTGCAACTTCAGGAATATCACTTTCCAGCATCCTGTAGACTACTCTCCTACTTGACTCATTAGATCCCCTAGTGGTCCTGACTGCCTCTTAACATTCATGTTACAGATACAGCCTTCTTGTAGCCTATATAGCAATGATTAAAAACATGTGTTGATGATTGTTCATGAATTTCAAATCTGCATGCTATAGGCCTATGAAGTCACGATTAAACATTAGGCTACATGACAAACTGAAGCCATTGTATTTCAGATATTTATATTTCATAAACACTTTGACATAACTATGAAAGACAATAGCCTATAACCCTCAACTTGATCCCAATTTTATTTATGATCACTCAGCCTTTACAATAATTTGGAGTGAACCCTATTAACCTATAGAACATACAGTAGGCTACTGTATACTATGGCCTAGTTTTGAATAGTCTATGCCAATTTTGAGGTTATGCTATTGTTCAAAGGTAAAGACAATCAAACTTGCAATTGATTTTACACCATGATCATTTGTTTCTCTCAATGTTATATTTTTTGACATTCAATGAAAATCTAGATGGTTCTTGTTAATCAAACAGAATCCTATAGGCATTAGTTTTAAGCTAATAAATGTTTTATATTACTTTTTTATGACATAGGTTATTCCTAATTCTGTCTCTGACAGAATACCCTTAACCTCGTGACAAAAGGTGTTGCATGGCCTATGCATGAACATACATAAAAGTAAAGTATGAAATCTAGGTCTCTCTGTGGTCATTTTACTTTTATCTTTTTCTCTCTTCCAGGAACCTAAGGGACTGTGGGATGATGTGATATTCTAAGACCTCTTTCCACTTGGCCATTCAATCCAGAATTTTTTTTAAACCCGGATATAACATCAGACAACCAAACTAATGTAACTTTTCTGAAACTTTTTTCACAAAATTAGAACACTATATTTCACACAGTTTTTTTTTTTGTGTACTCACCAACAAATTAATGACCATGATTAAGTACAAATTCCTTGGCATTTTTTCAAGGCTAACGTTGACAATAGGATCTTTTCTGATCCAAGTCATCCTTGGTTACAGCTATAAAAATTGTATTGAAGTTTCCTGTAAAACTAAATTCAAGTGCATGAACCGCTATGCAACGACACTCACTGCCTTTGTGAAGGACTTACCACCTACAGCAACCACTCTCAACATATCTCACAACACACTCTCTAAGATCCCTCCACACTCTTTTGCTCATCTCCAAAATCTCACTCATCTTACTCTGGATTCTAACAAAATATCCAGCATAAATGAGCATGTTTTCAATAATCTGAACCATTTGAAAAGTCTTAACCTCTCCAGCAACAATCTGACTGGACTTCATCCTGGCAGCTTCAAAAGCCTCTACGCACTAACTGAGTTGCTTTTAGGTGATAACAAGCTGCAGAGTCTTCCTCCGGGCATTTTTAATGGATCCACTTATCTGCAGAATCTAATAATCCGAAGGAATATCTTGACTAATTTCTCAGCAGTGATTGAGTCTGTGAAAGAGTTAACACATCTGACAAGGCTGGATCTGAGCTACAATGAACTAAAATCTCTTGACAATTCTGCAGACCTACCATCATCACTCCAGGTCCTGTATCTAAGCAATAATAAGTTTACCACTTTAGGATGTCAGCCTGGATTATTAAGCAGAATCTCTGTGTTGGATTTTTCTAATAATAATAATCTTTCCTCAATACATTTCAAGGGCTTAAACTTGAGTAAAATCAAATTTGTTCGTCTGCGATTCACTAATGTGACTGTGCCAGAACTTCTCAAACATGCCCCATCTCTAAATCTTGCACATATTGACTTCTCGGGGCTAAATCTTGGCAACAACTCAATGATCAGGACCTTGTGCTGGTTGCTGAGGAACTCATCTACCGAGATACCGTGGATGGTGCTCCAGCAAAACAAGATTCGAAATTTGGAGGACAGGCTTTTCTTTAACTGTACTAAACTAACAGGCTCCTTGGATCTTTCTATGAACAATCTGAAGAGCGTGAAATGCCTTCAGTTTCTTGAGGGTCAACATAGGCTACAGAAGATTACTGTGGAGCACAATCTTCTGACAGAACTAAACTCTTGCAATTTGCTTTCATCTCATCATCATCATTTCAACTTCACTACAGAGTTGAGCTTTCGTTACAACCGCATTCTGAAAGTCAACAAATTTGCCTTTGTACATACTCCACGTTTAGAGACTCTCAAACTCAACATCAACACAATTGCCTTCATGGATCATCAAGCACTGCGTAATCTTACAAATCTCACCACACTGCGCCTAGACAATAACCTCTTGACAGATCTCTACGCCGACAGCTTCATTGATTTGCACAGCTTAGAAACACTCAACTTGCGCAATAACCAAATCTCTGTGATTTTCAAGAACACCTTCCAGTCTCTAAAAAGGCTCAATATCCTGGATCTCGGAGGGAACAAAATCACTCAATTCAGAGAAGGGGCATTCACTGGACTTGAAAAACTCCGCAATATTTACTTTGACCGCAATCGTCTCAAACAAATAGAGATTTATAAATTTGCAAAGCTCTCTGCCACTCTGAGAGTTCTAGACCTGCAGTCCAACATGATTAGTTATGTAACAGAGCAGACCACCTCTCCATTTGCTAATTTCTCAAAGCTAGTAGATCTGAAACTGGATGCACAGCAGCCATATGGAATAACGCTTCTGCCTCATGCTTTCTTCTCTGGACTGATATCTCTAACATCCCTCTCCCTTACCAACAACCACATCTCCAGTTTTAGATCAGACGCCTTTGATGACCTTCCCAGTTTAGAGTATCTTAATCTGGACACCTCGTGTGTTGGTGTGATACCACTACCGTCAGGAATCTTCAAAAACATGCAGAAACTGAAAACTTTACAAGCAGAAAACATGGGTATTGATTCCATTTCAGAGCATGTGTTTTGGAATCTAACATCACTGCAGAGATTACAATTAAATCGCAATGCCATGAGAAGATTAGATCCTGTTGTTTTTGAGAAACTTCCTAATCTGACATACCTGGATCTGAGGAATACCCCACTCAGCTGCTCCTGTCACAACAGTGAGCTCCAGAATTGGACCAATACCAACCAGAGAGTGCAGATAGTCTACTTGTATAGCATGAGATGCCCTGATCTGTCTAATTCAAGTTTTTACAAATTTGACACCAAGGTGTGTTATTTGGACATTGGAGTTTACCTCTTTGTCTCAACAAGTAATGTGGTGTTTCTATTGACAATATTACCTCTTCTTTATGTTAAACTTTACTGGAAGCTGAAGTACGGCTATTATGTGTTTCGTTCATGGTTTGGGGAACAATGGCGTCGGCTGCGTGATGAGGAAAAGGAGTGCATGTATGACGCGTTCATCTCCTACAATTCAGCAGACGAGGAGTGGGTGCTTAAGAAGCTGGTGCCAAACCTGGAGGGCAACGGCTCGTCTCTCCGACTCTGCCTCCATCACCGCGACTTTGAGCCCGGCCGCTACATCGTTGACAACATTGTGTCGGCCGTGAACAAAAGCCGCAAGACCGTTTGTGTGGTGAGCCAGAACTTCCTGCGCAGTGAGTGGTGCTCGCTGGAGATCCAGCTGGCCAGCTACCTCTTCTTCCATGAGCTCCGCGATGTGCTTGTGCTGGTCTTCCTGGAGCACATCCCCGAGAGGCAGATCTCAGCGTACCACCGCATGCGGAAGGTCATGCTGAAAAAGACCTACCTCCAGTGGCCCGGATCCGACTGTACCGACCCGGACCAGGCTCAAGAACTCTTCTGGGTCAAACTGAGGAGGGCTCTGGGGAGCAGTGGCAGCAGAGGCCTGGCTGATGTAGAGGAACGTGCTGGGGAAGAGGACACGTTCATAGGAGAAGAGTGTCGAGTGAATCCACCGCAGGCAAATAATGGGAGGAATTTGATTCTTTTGTGAAGTATTTCTACCACGACTGTGCTCTCGAATGTTTCATGCAGAGTGAATTAAATATAGTGTGAGCAAAAGTCCAACAGCTGACATACATAAATATTGCTTTTTGTTTTATGCTGAATGCATTTGTAAATATTCTAATTGTAAGGTAAAGACTGCATTCACTCCGTACTTTTCTCTTACGATGATACTGTAAACATATAGAAAAATAATATGAGAAAAAGATTTTGAAGATGATATGATTTGTACAAGAAAAAATCCAAAAATGAAATGTTTTAAAATTTAATTTAAAAACAAAAATACAAGAATGTATTGTTATGCACTTTAAATAATCAATACAAAGTGTGCAAAAACCCTTACTGTAAATTATTTGTTATTTGTTCAGATTTTTCTACATCTGGGAACTGAAATGTTTAATAGCAAAACATTTATATGTGAAAAACGATCTGAGTTTTTATGAGGAGGTCGACTGATATTAATAGTTATTATTACATGTACTAAAAATACAGGGAAGTGTGACCGATCATTTTTGCTACAACACTGTTTGGTCCAGGTCATATTTTCACACCTCAAAAAGATACACATTGGGTTTGCTAGCTTGATCAATTTTTTGTAGATTAGTTTAGTTCAGTATAACCTCATCCGAGGGTACGACCAGCCTTCTGGACTTGCAGAAAGAGGCTTCGGTGGAGACAAAGCCATGTCCAGAAGCTCTGAAGGGGGATAAAAGTTCATGTCTGGCCTGTAGGACGTGACGGATGAGGTGGCTGAGTTGAGTGGATTGTGAAAGCGGTAGTAGGGTTGGAGCTGGAGGTTTTTCAGAGAGGTGTGGGGAGTATCAGGAAAGCAAGACCTCGCAGGGTGCCTTTCAAAGTCAAACTGATGATGCGCTGACAAGCGTCGAGGTTCTCTGAGAGCGCCATCTTGTGACATGGCTCTGTAACTGAAATAAGACTGCTTGTGATGTTCCTGATCCTCTGTTTGGCAGAGAAAGCTCAAATCTGGGTCATGCCTCCATTTCTCATACGAGTCCGTCATGGTTTGGGGGCGGATCTCTTCCTGATGAATTTGCTTGTTCCAACGCTGGGGTAGTCCAGGATGGGGTCCCCATTTTGAGGAGAATGCGTCGCCATCAGTTGGGAAAGTTTCAGTTGTGTGGAGGCCCAGTGAAAACAGATCAGATGTTGGATTTGCTGGTTCCATAAGGATCTGTTTCTCTTTTCCCATGTTTAGAGTCCAAGGCAAAGCCTACGAATAAAAAAACACACAATGTCCAAATACTGCTGTCTATCCCTTACTCAGTGAACACTACTGGTCAAATGTTTGTGAACACTTAGAAATTTACATTCCACTACATTATAGACTATAGAAAACCAGCTGAGATCAGTTACGTTGTTTTTCTAATCAGGCCAGCAGTTTTTAGATTACATTATGTGCTTACGTAATTGCAAAAGGGTTCTCAACTGTTGTAGAAAGAGATGGCTGATCTTCAATATCTACATTGCCCATTATCAACAATCATTCACCCAATGTTCCAAAGGCAAATTCTGTTCTGTTTCATTTTAAAAGACTAACTGAGAAAACATTGGAGAAACCTTTTGCAATTATGTAAGCATATAACCTAATCTTAAAATTGCTGCCCTGATTGAAAAACAAAAACTAAAAAATGCAACTGATCTCCGCTGGTATTCTGTCTGTAATGAAGTGGAATGGAAATGTCTAAGCGATCCCTAACTGTTGACTGCCGTGTCTATCTTCCAATGACTACACACTTGGTGAATTACACTTTATAAGTAAGGTAGAATATGATTAAAAAGGTAGTGGCATAATAATAATAACAGGCGTGGACTGGTAATCAGTCATTTTCCCAATCGGTATAGTCTTCCAAGGGCCGGTGTTTGTTTCAAGACGGATAATAATAAAAATGTTTTTTTTTTTTAAAAAGGGCCTGAAGACACATCTTTTTAGAAAAGCTTTTAACTAAAATACTTTTATCTGCTTTTATATGCTGGTTTTTAGTTTAATTTTATATGCTAGTTTTTAGCTTGTCTTTATATGCTGGTTTTAGCTTAATTTTATCTGCTAGTTTTTAATTCTTCTATGATATTTTTATCCTTTTTTTGGTGTGTGTGTGTGCATTGTAGCACTTTGAGGTCATTGATTTGGTGTAAAGTGCAATACAAATAAAATTTATTATTATTATTATTATTATTAATATTCTACAGATGCAGTGACATGACTGATGTGTGTGTGTGTGTGTGTGTCATGCAATAGTACCAATGAGAATATTGACATTGCAGCTGAATTGGAACTAAACGATATCGATCCCCGGAAAAGGAGCGCTATAAAATTGCATCTGAATAAGAGCTGGGAGAAAGTGCTGTTCTAGGCGCTGTAAATTAGGCAAATCAAGTAGCTGCTATCTGCTCACAATCTGATGCATCTTTCTAGCACTCCTTTTCTGTGCCATGGGCTGCAGGTTTCCCCTTTTTCCACAATTAACTGTATGCATGGTCTTTGCAAGTCTAATGTCAATAGTCTGATTACTAAAATGTGTCACAAAATGAACTGCCTGGGTCACTGTTGTATGTTGCTTTGAAGTCAAACAACAGCAAAACACTTGCATATATGATCTGGACTCAAATTTGCTGCAAACACCACACTGGCTACCTGCCTACTGGAATACTCATTCTGAATTTAATACTCAACAAAGCCTCATATTTGATCATTTCAGATAGATCTGTGTCTGATAGTTGGAGGGAAATGACTCTGCAGTGACCGATGGTGAATTTCTATTTTCTGAGTACTGAAGTAATAACCTTGGGTCTATTTACAGTAAAAAAAAAATTGTGAGAGCACATTTCTGTTAATAGGTGGCTATTTGAGCAAGATTGATTATTTGCATTATCACTGAATGGGCTTATAGTGATGCTAACAGGGCATGGTGCCATGTCACTATTTTATACCACTAACAATGCTCAAAATATAAGGGCAGGGCAGCGAAGAGCAACAAAGGGCAGTGAATCCTGGAAGTTGAAAATATTCCCCTCCCCCCCTTGGTCAAGGAGGCACTGACTTAAACAAAATCAGTTCACATTTCTACTACATAAATTACCCAATTTAAATACACATTCATTTTTCCAGCGGTGGAATACTCCTTTAACTATTTTCATACTACTGACACATAAATGAGGAGGCATATTCACCAGTGAGCTCCTCTGGCCAGTGCCTTGCTGTGATTCACTGAGAGGTCCCTGTGGAGGCAAAGGACTGGGTGGCGTCCGTCTCTGGGGACACTTCTGCTTCCTCCTCCGTTTGTGAGTGGGCCTCTGCTGAGAGCCAAGCAATGACTGCTGCCCAGTGTCTGGCCCTGAGTCACTGTCATGCACGTCATTAACAGCTGCTACACAGAGGAGAAGAGGAAATGTCTTATTTCAAGAGACAGAGCTAACACCACAGTATACCACAGCAACAACTCTAATAAACTTCAATCATATTTATAGAGCAAACATATACATTGGTATCGTGAGTACATCTATGTTATTCATAATATATGCAGCCATATTGTGTATAGTATTTGATACCTGTCCACTTTGAGGTTTTGTTGTGCACCCCGGCGCCATGTCCGCTGTCCACCTGACTCTGTCCAAGACCTAGCACCGTGTGTAGCTTCAGCAGATTCTGCTGGAGCACAGCACCATGCCTTTCCTGCAGTACATGCAGAAGGGTGGCCCTGCTCTCTGCCAACAGATGGTGGCGCAGCAAAAGTGGACGATCCAGAGACTGGCACAGGCGGTCAGCCACAACACCAATTAGGTGCCTGGCTATTTTTGCATCCATCTGTTTCCTCTCTATGCCACTCTTAGCCTTCTGATCCAGACTAGCACTGGTTACATCCTCAGCTACAGGTGATTCAGGAGGGTTACTGGGCTTTTGCTCCTTAGGGTGAGACACTGGGGGTTTTATGCGTGCAGATGGGCAATCTAAATGTTGAGCATTTGCATTAGAAAACACTGTCTGAATGGGACTCCCTGCACAGTGCACTTTTGGAGAGTTGTGCTCTTCCACTGAAATCCTTGGAGTTGACTGTGGCACGTTATTTGACACAGTGCTTTTGGGAGTTGAAGACAGAACAATGACGGAGTTGCTTTCAGATGGTGACAGGTCCATAACATCTGTTTTTCTCTGGCAAGGTGAGGGTCCTGGTCCCTGATTGTTTGCACCACTGTCTCCCCTATCATAACTTTGTAAACATGTTTGACTCTCAGTCTCAGGTGAATCGCCCTGTCTGCTGCACTTGCTGGACAGTTCATCTTTACGACTTGGGGGACATTCCTTGTCATCACCTGAATTTTGTGTGAGAGATGGAGTAGGTGAAAAAATACTTTTCTTTGTGTGGATCACTTCCTTTTTTGATCTCTCTGCTCTCCTTTCTTCACTCAGTAGACGTTCAATGTCAAATGACTTCACTTCATGGTTGAACAGGCCTTGGTGGCCAAGGAGACGTCGCTCTGTGATAAAAGAGGGCTCCTTAGGGCCAAATGCTTTTGCTAATTTCTCACAATTATGTAAGTGAGGTTGTGGTTGATACGATCCTTGGCATAGCTCCTTCTCTCTGCAGCTCTGCTTAATGCGAGAATGTGATTGTTTTTTTTGCCCACCACATCCCTGCCTTATATGGTCTCTTTCCTTACGAGTCTTCAGCCGTTTACCCTTGGCAGGCATTACATTACTGTGTATTGTTCCTGGTCCATCTGCATGACTACAAGAGGAGCAGCAAGCAGTAGCATTGTTAGTAGGCACTGGGGTCATATTTTGAGATTTGTAGTGTTTTGTAAAAACACTTAGCACATTTCTTTTATCTGCAAGCGGTCTACCCTTGCCTTTCCGTTGACTCATATTCAGCTTGGTTTATAGGAAGGTCAAATTAATCTGTGGAAATACAAACAGAGACAAATATGGTCTTACTTAATATCTCACTTCAATAGCTACAGCCACTCTTATAAGGACTTGTAAGGACTTGTAAAAACTTACTGCCTAACATAAGTCAAATCAGTTAGATTTCCTGTTGTAAAGTTAAGGACATGATTAATAACATGCCTGTTAGTGTTATGCCAATGTCACATCGGATAATTAGCCTAACTAATATCATATTTTATCCAACCTAGCAGGGTAATGTCAGCTTATTCAAGGTAAATGAACGTTACGTAAAGCACCCTAAGTAATTACCAGCCTAGCGAGACCATAAACGGACATTTATCTACTTTAATGGCTGCAATTGTCAGTTGTTAGCAAGCTAGTAGCCTATGCAAGATGCACCAAGACAACTATGCTAACACTAGACACATGTTAACGTTATCGACTCATAAATGTAATTGTTAGCTAGGGACAAATGTTTCGCATTATTAGCAATTTAGCAACTTGACGGCTGTGTTGTTTTTGCTTAACGGTATAATTGCTTTGCTATCTCTACCATTAGACTAGGCCTGGTATGTAGCAGCTATTTTACATTTGATTGCGACATACCTTGCATATCGATGAATTGACAGTTTGACACGTATAGCAATACATAACTTTGCTAGTCAGTCAGCAAGCAGAAATATGCTATGTCTATGCAGGGAAGAGATGTCCTTTTTCTGTCTGAGTCGCATGTCTTACCACTGATTAATTAGCCAGCTGTCTGTAGTGAGTCTCTGCGGAGCTCCAATGAACAGGTGAAATAAATGTTTGCTTCACTTTGTTAGCATGGCCACATTCTATTATTATTTACATTTGAAATGGAACTGTTGCCTGGCAATATTCGTCCTGCCACTGACCTCACTTCAGCAAGTTTAGGCAGAGAGGGAGTCGCTTTGGTTTAGATTCTTCGTGAACAAGAGATGATAATAATAACACTAATAATACTACTTCTACCATTACTACTACTACTACTACTACTACTACCACCATAATGATAATAACACATCTACTGTAACCCAACCCTTACTGAAAAAAAAAGAAAACAATCGATAACGTTGCTAACATTATTTTTTTTATTGGAATGGGGAAAAAAGCACTTTCAGGTTCAGCATGTTTGAGGGAAATGGTAGTTTTAATAAGACATTGTATTATCCTTCACTGATGTCTGGTCTCACCGCGCCCCCTGTGATTTGTAGAAGTATCCAGCAAGCCAGCGGCGACCAGCGCATCTCTTCCGCACTCATGATAAATGGAAGAGTCCATCACGAGGCAGTTTCATTGCACAGTGTAAGCACATTTCACTTCCTAGGATAGCGGTGAATACCGATATATAGTATTACATCGATAACATGTTCGTTTACTCTATTACTACTTTAAATGTAAGTATGTTTTTTGTTTACGTTCCAGTACTGGCTGTTGCATTCTTATACAACCACCCATCGGGAAGAAATGGTGACATCCAGGAATTAAATTTGTTGCAGTCAACTTGGAGGAAGCATCCTGTCCCACTCAAAGGTATGGGATATTGTTTTGATTGAGGTTTAATCTTCATCATAGTACAATGAATTGATAATCTCAGTCAGTTGTTGTCGAACAGATACGAGCTATGAAGTGAAGAAGCTGCTGCAGACGTGTGTCTGTTGTAACGTCTTCAACAGGGAAGCACGTTTCGAAGCTAACATTATTCTCGCTAACATTATAATGCTATCCGTTTTAGGTATACCACTCAGTATTTCGGTTTTTAGTGTCAAAAGAAAATAAATAAAAGTATTTGCGATGTGTTTAGAGGTGTATGCTCATAAATAACCCAACCTTGTGTTAAAAGATAACCCATGTCCAATGACAGGGCAATGAGCTCTGATGACAACCCCGCTGCAACTCCCACCCCATGCCAAGATATCCAAGGGGATGGACGTTGGATGTGCATGGTGTGTTTCAGTATTTCACGGTCACCCTCGTTTGATCATTATCATGACACGATGCAACTCTCTTTTACTCTGCCCTTCGTAACACAGTCTTTGTCCTCACTTTCAAAGCACAACCGCTTCGTGTCAGACAGCAAAGGGAAGGAGCCCGATGTTCTCTTTGTGGGAGACTCCCTAGTACAGCTCTTGCATGAATTCGAGGTGATTACATGCCACATAATGCTACGCGCCTCTGCAGGGTGCCACTGTTAGATCACAGGTACACAATGTATATCTATTTCCTGTATTCAAGTGTGTTAAGATGGACTCACTTTTCTGAATTGTTATTAGATCTGGAGAAAACTGTTTTCCCCACTCCATGCTTTAAATTTTGGAATTGGTGGGGATGCTACACAGCATGTACTGTGGAGACTTGGCAATGGCGAACTGGACCATATCAGTCCAAAGGTAGGCGTTAACATAATGGTCTGCTGTTTGTATCATGCAACTTTTTATACTGCATTTTTTACTGTTATGCCAATTAAAGGTGTGGCGTTTGATTCTTGGCAAAGAGGTTGTTGATATTTGACCTCCTCTGCTATCCTGTTGTAAACGAATTTCCATCATTTCCAACACGGACAGTCCCTCATAATTTATCTCCCTTATTGTCCCATAGGTTGTGGTATTATGGGTAGGGACAAATAATCATGGTAACAGCCCACATCAGATCTGTGGTGGCATCATGGAAATTGTGAAGTTGATCAACCAGAAACTCCCTCATGCTCATACTCTTGTGCTGGTAAGTATCCTGTTTGCACTGTCCTCATCCTGCCAAGCTGACGACATATGTAAGGGATAATGGATGCTAAGACGTTCAGGTTTCAGAGGTTAATGCACGTTTGTAGTGGTAATGTAAAACAACGCTAAGCAGAGATATGGAAGCATGGAAGGTGCATAATATCATGCTAAGGCAAGCCCTCTGGGAGAAGATAGCGTGTTAATTTCATTTGGGAGCTGGCACTAGGGGTACTATTATCTTTATTCTGACAAGAGAGGCGCATGTGTACAGGTAGTTTCACCTCTCCAAGTCCGCATTGGTCTGTCTTCATTTGCACCTCTGTGCCCAACAGGGCTTGTTGCCCCGTGGCAAGAACCCCAACCCACTGCGGGAGCGCAACGCCGAGGTGAACGAGCTGGTCCAGGCGGAGGTGGCCACCCTCCCGCACGCCTCTTTCCTGAACGTGGACCCCGGCTTTGTGCACTCTGACGGCACCATCTGGCACCAGGACCTGTACGACTACCTGCACCTAACGCCACCGGCCTACCAGAAGGTGTGCGAACCTCTCCACGATCGCATCAAAGCCCTGCTGGACCAGCCAGCCGAGAACCAAGTGTCCTGAGCTGCAGCCCACACCACCATCTGCTCACCTGGGTGCAAACGCAAGCTGTAACATGCCCTTATGACCCCCCCCCCTTAAACCCTCTAATAGCTGTGCCTACTAAAGCCTACTTGAGGTCTGTAATGTCATGTTGTCTGTTCAAAGACTAGATAGAATTATCCAAGCTGCGTATACAGTGTAAAATTGTCTCAGTGAATTTATTTTATTGCTTGATGAAATCCTGCACGGATTTGCTGTTGCAGTTACATTAGGCCTAAAGCCAGCTGTCATATCAGTAAATATCAGCACGTTGTGGATTTTAGGCCTATGAGCCATGCAATTTGTGAATACATAACTCATTTGGCTCACACCACAAATGTGGCTATTATTTGTTAGGAATATGTTATCACGTGTCTCACCAAAGGCATCCACCCTGCCCTAGTGAGCTGAAGGCCTACTCATAAATCAAACTGTTAGATTTTAACTGACTGGACTCAGACTAACAGACACCTAATGACCTTGTTTCTGACTTCCCAAACCTTTAGTCCCTGAGGACTGTTAAACAATCCTTAGGGACTCTTTGCCTCACTGGAAGCTTGCTTTTGACACCGCACCAAATCCTTTAAAGCACAGATGCTATCTCACACACCAGAGAGGTTGTTTGTAGCCACACAATGATGGTGATGTTGTGAATATACTTTTGCTTTGCTGGCATTCGCTGGTTTTGTTTGGACCAAGCTGTTTTGTTTTTGTTACTGTTTTGTTGTCATTTTTCAACTGTATCATTGCTGTCTCAATACAATATACAAAAAAACAACTACTCTTGCCATTGACTCTTCACTGCAACCCAAATTGACTGGTAATTCACATGACCTTACTCCCAGGAGCCTCTTCAAGAGCATTTAGGAAGGGAAAACAGTTTAAACTAGGTCAGCTTTTTACAATACTCTTTTGATGGTTTATTCCAATGGCTTGCATATAACACTGAGCCAGTTAGAATCCATAGTTGCATGTATTTGTATCACTCTTACAGCTGTTTTCAAATCTCTCTCTGACTTTGTCAGGGAACATGCCCACATTGGTACAGCGGTGAAGGGACATCCCAGTCCTGCACTGGCATGAAGATAAACATTGGCAAAATATCAGGACAGTGCCAATCAGAGATTGAGATAGAGTAAAAAACATGAACAGGCAGGAGTCTGAAGGTATGTACTGTAGATATTTGCAGATATTTTCACTGATAGTGTAGCAATGAAATACGCTAATGAGTGAGACCACTGACCAAAGAAAGGGTCAAATAGTGTAGGTGACATTCATGTACAAACGCTGTAACAACAGTGCTATGAAGTGAAAAGAGCTATACAAACTTGACTTATTGTCAAAATAACCTGAAGGAGTGCTCAGTTACCCCTGATATTATTTTACAGGAAAACAAGAGTGTTTTATCTCCCTGTTCATGAAAAATGATCTTGAGAACAATAAGAATGATTTACCAAAAGACGTCCCCGTGATGCACATCTGGAACACTCGACTGGAGGACTAAAAGGATGAGTGGACATGCTCTGTTCACAACGGTATTTAGCAGGACATCAACAACAGTAATGCTGACTTCCTCCTCAGACAGAATGCTGGCAACAAAGCTTCTCAAACCTTTTACATGCAGCAATGATGACATTCAGATGATCCACAGCAAAATAAGGCGGAATATGCAGGTGAGCGGCAGCCATGCCAAGTTTTGTTGATGCGGAGAACAAACGTGAAGGTCTGGTGATATTTGATTCCAGGTCAAAGGCAGACCTCTGGACCACCCAGACACTCTTTCTGTGACTAAATGTGTAAAAAATGGTATTCTCTTTGAGTGAATAATTCTCTATGACTCATAATTTACAGTATATTTGATACATAAAGTTCAAGTTGTATTGTCATGTACTCATCAATAGACATTTATTTTGAAATCAAGATTCATAAGTAGAATTAGGAGAAGGTATATTAATTTTTAATAAACAAGACTGTTGATATTAGTGATTGATATTAGCGATAAACATTAAGATTAAAAAATGAAAACAAATGAAGTAAGACTTCTGGTTGTTTACATCTTTTAGTTAATGATTCATTGTTCTGTGTAGATGAGAGAAGGTGTGCGTCAAAAGGTATTTTCCATACAACGGCCATTAAATAAATCATTTAAACATAAATCATTAAAACATTCTAAATCATTTTTAAACATCAGATTGTTATGTTGCATAGTCATATTACGTGTCACTTGAACAATTGGACTCTTGGGGATCAATGTATGACAATTGTATTCAGGTATTCAGAATCAGAACCAATGAGTTAAGCTATTTTAAAACATTTTAGAAGTACATTTTAGTCATGAGAAAGAACATCGGTCATGGCCATGGCTACTGAATTGTATCACTGTTGTTTCTGTTCGAATGTGAGCAGCCATTATCCAACCGGCATACCTCAACATGCCTGCAGCAGTCTCCAGCACACTGTGGAACAGCAGATGACCCAGAAAGGCCAGACCTGCGGCAGGAGTATTTGCGTTTTCTGTCATGTCCTCATACCATGACGGAGCCGTTGGAGGGAGGAAGAGGAGGAGGAGGAGGAGGAGGAGGTGGTGATTGCTAGAACACTTCTTCATTGTTCTGATGCGGGTAAAGACATTTTAGCGTTGTCTTAAGGATAGAGGCTGATCTAACTGAAATCTTATTATGTTCTCCTCTACGCCGGCATCATTCATCATCTCAGCAGGAGCAGATAGTCACGTCAAGTTGGGGATACCAGGGAGCAAGTCTGAGCGGGGCTCGATTTGGCCAATGGAGCATGTCTATCATGAGGCTCCTATAAAACTCCCCTGTAAATTCCACTGGTGGCAATTGCTTAACAGAATCTGCACCATCTCTGTGTGTCTGGCCTGATACGTTATAAACTATAATACTGCACACACTGATTATTTTTTTTATCCACCTAAACATCAAAATGAAGCAAGGAATGTTAGTGGTGCTCCTGTCTGTGATGCTGGTGACCCTGGAAAAGACTCAAGGTACCCATTTGAATGCTGTCATTTGCCTTGCTATGATGCTGGTGTATAGTCAATTATTTTTGCTGCAAATAATTTGCATATGTGCCTTCCATGCTGTATATCTAAAAGATACAAAGTTGCTGCATTTGGCATATTGACATATCTATATTAATAGATGTGTGTCCATTTAGGCTTACTTGAGAATGTGTGTGGTAATGTTTAATGATTTTTTGTTATGGATCACCAGGTTCTGAGACCAGGGAGCAAGGAGACGCATCTGCAGTAGGACAGTCTGAGAGTAAGTAGCTCACTGCTGTTCAGATGTGCATAGTTTGCTTGTGAGAAATAATGCAGGGAGGATGGAACCAGAAGAAAAGGTAAATTACTGAAATACTTATTAATTACTGATTTATTTGATTCTTGCTTAAGCATCCAGATCTAAGGGTTCTGAGGCTATGGCGCAAATCAGTGGTGGAGGTGCAAAGTCTCGTGGACACTCATGCAACTGCATCAGTGAGTATAGTATATAGTGATGGAATGTGTCAATTTTGTCCTTCCTGTAACAATTACTTTGATTAAACCAGTTATCTGTATGATTTTAGTGCATGGCTGACAGAATGTTTGCTTTATTAAATGAATGTACTGTATAGTAGGTGCATGCTGTAGTGTGTGAGGAAGGATCACTCAAGATCTCACTAAATGAGCCAGTGCATTACTCCAAAAATATGAGATTCCAGCATTTGCAATCAAAGTTGTCTCTTTGTCTTTGTAAGTCTTTGATCTCCATAGTTTTGTGACATGTACTGTATCCATCAGGGCAGAGGAATGACTTTGTGAACCCGCGCTGTACTTGTCAGTCACCCCCGAGGACAAATCGTAAAAATAACCGAAGTAAGTATAGTTTGCCCTATGATTTATTCATGATCAAATATGTGTCCTGTAAGAACCAATTGTTACAGAATGTTTTATATATATATATATATATATATATATATATATATATATAAAACATAATATATAATATTATATATTATAACTTTTATTTTTGGTATTTATTAATGCATATACAAATAAAATTCAAAGTAAACCATAGCCCTCCCACCCCCCACCCCTCCCGTTACAGAATGTTTTAAGTTTTAGTTACATCTCTAATACTACAGTATTATTCTTTCATACAATGTCCTCTTACTCAGGACGTCTCAAGGACCTCTCAGAGTCGGAGATCAAGGAGTGCCTGAGGAAAGGGATTCGATATGTGGCTAAATGCCGTAAACTGAAACATGACGGTGTATTGCCAGTGGATAAAATTCCCATTCCCATTTAATGTGACTGGGATTCTGTTGCTAAGTGACCATGTGTTATTTCACAAACAAAATGGACAGAAGTAGCTCAGATTAAAATATATATGCTTTTATTAAGAAAGAAAGGTATTGAAGGGTCTAGGCATACATGTAGAGTTCTTTCAGCAATAAAGTGCATCATGTTATTAGAACAGTTAACCCTTCATAAATAAGATTAGTATAAATAAAGCTAAACTTCACTTTTGAAACGGCATTAAAAGATATATATTGAATAAAATATATTCTTGATTTTTGCTGCATTCAAATGCCTAATTTTTCAGTTGTGCACAATTGCTTCTTTTACATGTTGTAGGCACACATTTGCAACATAACTATATCTTACGCACTGAACTCTGAGGCAGTATGCGTTAATAAATACATGTTAATCTAATACAAAAGATCACCAGACACATTTGGGTTGCCTCATCAATGTCCAATCTGACGTAAAAAGAAGACAATGTAGCTAAACAGTGGGAAGTGGAGATGATAATTTTAAATGGAAGGGTTTAATAAAACCTGTTCCCCAGCAGGCAGAGGGAAAGAGCCAGCAGGACTGTGAGGGTCAGGTCAACCCGAGACTGGAGAGGAGGAGCAGCACTCAAATCTGGGAGAGAAGGAGGACAGGGGTTAGTGGCGTAACATCAATACAGTGTACTGCTGTTGGGGGGAAATATTGTGCTTTGGTTAGTATAGTTATCTTAATGTTGTCTTAGTAAGTCCCCATGTTAGAGCCAACCATGGCCCCTTGAAAGAAAAAAAAAAATCTTATTTTCAACCCTGACAATGCTTACCTGGTATTTCAAAGGTGGCTGTAACAGTCTCGTTGGTCAGTGGGTTTGTGGCCTTGCAGGTAATTGTTTCAAGCATAAGTGCAGCGAAGAGCGTCATTTCAATCGAACTGCCGTTTCCTTTTGGCTCGTCATCAACGCTCCACTCAAATTCACTGGGAGGCTGAGAGTCAGCCTTACAGGTGAGAGTGAAGGGGTTCTCAGTGGTAATGCTGATGACCACCTCACTTGGGCCATCTGAAACAAGAAACAGTAAATAAGTCAACTGAGTCCATTAAAAATGAAAGAAAATGAGTATAGGACTGATCTGAATTGATTTGCTAATACCATTCTTCATCTGGATTTAGGTATGAATTGTAGGGAATGAGTGGATAATTGAAGGGAATAGGAAGGGATCATCAGAATCACTCACAGCTGGCACGAAGGTCGTAGGATTCGCTGTAATGCCGTGTCACAACGTTTTCTACCACACACTGGTACTTCCCATCGTTTGCCCTCTTGAGGGGTTTGAAAGACACAGTGGTGCTGTCGTTGGAGATGGTAGGCATGATGCTGTTGTTGAAGATCAAGGCGCGACTATCCCTATACCACTGGATACTGTTGTATGGCCCAGCAATATCACAGTAGAGCGAGAAGTCTTCAGAGTCCATGGGAATGACCGGTTTTGGCTTCACCACAATAGGGGTTGGGGCAACTGTGAAAAAAAAAAAAACGCTTTGTTAATTCTTTGTCCAGTGCAGTCAAATGAATAATCTGGTTATAGTGTTTAAAACAGTAGAAGGCAAACAGAATGTTCTGTGCACTTTGCTATGAACCTGCTGATTTGCCATCAAATTCCCCACCTGTCAATATCAATTTGCTACACAACATTTTTAGATACAAGAACTTGGAAACAATTGAAGAGCTGATTGATCACAGCATAAAAGCACTCCCACCACAACATCTTTGAATTGAGAAACACTGTGCCGAAACCGAACAGTTCTCCAAATATCTTAACACATACTGTACTCACTGAAGACCTCTAACTCTATTGAGGCAGAGCTGTTAAGTTCTGTGACATTGTTGTGTGCCATGCAAGTATATTCCCCACTGCCATCTAAAGCCAGTGGCTCAGTTGTGTAGCTGGAGCCTTTAGCCACCCAAGAGCTATTGAAGTACCAGCTGAAGCTACTTGGGGGCCATGAGGTGGCAGAGCAGTTGAATGTCACGTTTGCTCCTGTCTCTGCAAGCTTAGGTCCAGAGATGACGACATTCTTCGGCCCAACTGTCAAATAAACAGAAGAGAACATTGTAGAATTGTAGACCTGATTATGTGTTTCATTAAGAAAAGAGGACAAGAGTGATGTCTGTACTGTAACTGAACAAAATATAGGATGTACAGTATTTACAATTTAAGAAAAGTCAAATTACAACATATTTTGCAATGAGCCTTTTACTCCACTCACAGTTTACTCTGAGGTCATACACCGAGCTGGTCATGTTACTGACATCATTTTGGGCTGTGCACTGATATTCTCCATCGTCATCATGCGTCACAGAGTCTATGGTCATGGTGACATTGTCCTCAGAGAGGGACACTGTGCCATTCCAGCTCAGGCTCCCATTCTTCATCCAGTAAATGGACGTGATCTCACTGTTAGCACTGCAGTTACACTTAAATGATTTGCCTAGTATTGGTAGCTGACCTTCAGTCTCAATTGTAACTACTGTCAGAGGGGCTGTAAAGAAATTAGGTATTAGATATATTAGAGATTTTTTTAAATAATGAATAGTGCACAGCACACATCAGGATCCTCCAGGGACAGACTGGAGAAACTAACAAAACAGCATTTTTGTTTTTAGATTGTGGGTTCTGTGTGCCACCCTGGCTTCTGAAAACAATGGAAATAATATGAGTGGAAGCATGAAAACCTCAGTCTACAGTATCTACAGTAAATCATGCCAGCGATATTTGCAAAAGGTTACAACCTGAAGTCACTATAGAGGTCATGCACATGTTTATGGTCAGGAATAAATATGATAGAAATATATTGTTATAACAAAAACCTGTTAAATGACTTTTAAAGGAATACATTTTATTTATATCATCACTTTTTGGATATAGTTAATATTCTTGCTACATTCCAGAAACACAAGTAGCATCAGCACAAAAATGTTGGCTACTGGAATATCCCAACAAAGTGAATAAATTGCCATTTGATACTCACTGATTACCCGTAGGTGTGTGGAGACAGAGCTGCTCATGTTTGTTTTGTTGTTGTGAGCCTTGCAGGTGTACTCTCCACTTTTGTTCAAGGTAAGGTTAAACAGCTCCAGCAGTGCACCCTCTCCAACCATTGATCCATTGTAGTACCAGCTGTAGACACTAGGGGGCAAGGAGGTAGCAGAACAGTGAAATGTCACACCTGATCCAGACTTTGCATTCTGTGGCCCAGTGATAACAGTATCCCATGGTCCATCTGTGTGGAAAGTTTGAAATAAAGTTAATGGTATTTTTCTTTCTTTCTGATCATATACACACCACGACTGTATTTTACCTCTACATTATACTTACAATTGACCATGAGTATGTACTCAGAACTGTTTAGTTTGCTCACAGCATTCATGGCAACACACTGGTAATTTCCGTTGTCAGAGTGATCAACGTGTTTGAAAGTTAACGTCTTGTTCTCATTAGAGAAGGAGATTGTGTCGTTTGCTTGCAGGTAGGAGCTGCTGTTAACCATCCAGTGAATGGACTCCACGGGCCCAGTCATATCACAGCTCAGGATGAATGTCATGTTCAGTATGGGGGATCCATCATCTTCATTCACCATAACATTTGATATCAGATCTGCACATACACACACACACGCATGCACACACACACACACACACACACACACACACACACACACACACACACACACACACACACACACACACACACACACACACACACACACACACACACACACACACACACACACACAATCATTATGAGTATCTTACTTAATTAAAATATCAATGTTTGAAATACTTTATTTAAGTATTTGAGTTGTATTCTCTATGTTTCCCTTGTGATCTTTTTATATGAGATGAGAGACTCACCAATGACTGTCAGCATCTTAGTGACTGAGCTGGAGCGGCCAGTCATGTTGTTGTGTGCAGTGCAGCTGTACTCCCCACTATCAGCAGGGCTGAGTGAGTATTTTTTATACACTGAGCTCATTTCCACCTCAGACCCATTGAAGAACCAACTGATGCTACTTTCAGGCCAAGAGGAGGCATCGCAGGTGAAGGTTACATTGGATCCCGTGGACAGGGTGGATGGCCCAGATATAGTGACGTTATCAGGTCCGTCTGAGAAGACAAAAATGCAACTGAGTTATGTATGAAATGTACCGTACAGGGGTGCACTGTGCACCTTAATTGCAATAACTTAATCTCAAAGCAATGTCTGGACTTCTGAGTTCTGAGCACACATATTTGAAATTATTTCAGGATCTCCTGAGGTGTTACACATGAACGACAATTTCCCTGTGTGTAATCCAACAACTAATCTAACAAGAATAAAATGTTAGTGTTACAAAATCAAAAGGAGCCACACCTCATTTTTATTCAAAGACACTCTTATACGTACTTGTCCATAAACAAGTTTGTTATGCTGACAAGTCTGTTATGCTGTGGCTGTTTGCAGTTTAAAGCCTGGCGCCCACCGGACACGCCGTTCAGTGGTGTTCTGGCGCGCCGCGTATGTGTCCGGTGGGCGCCGGGCTTAAGTCTGTCTGTTGCTCTGTCTAATGTTTGTCTAAATGTACTGCACTTCCTTCAATGTCTGGACATTATGTAAACCGTTTGTAATGTACAGTATGTGCACTTTAGTGTCCTGAGAGCACTGTTTTTCTTTTTTTATTTAGCACCATGGTCCTGTTATAACGCTTTTTAGTTTTTCTGTATCTGTATACGGTTGAAATTACAATAAAACCTACTTGACCTGACTTCTGATAAACCTTTTCTGAACTTTTGTGTGCAGCAATTGCATAAATCTATCCCGATAAATTTTTTTATCTTTGTCTTCTTTATTCATTTATCCTTCCAATATGCATACTGCAGTAGTCAAAAAGTAACACTAAGTTTTTTCCTCATAAAGTATTTTTTCCTGTCTTTGGCTACTTACAGTTGACCTTCAGTGTGAAGTTGGAGCTTTTGTTGCTGACAGCATTAGAGGCTGAACACTTGTAGTCCCCATCATCTGAGTGCATCACTGGACTGAATGTCAGCGTTTTGTTTCCGTCAGTGAAGGATATTCTGTTGTCCTCTGTCGTCTGCAGGTAGTCGCTGCTCTTCATCCAGTGAATGGACTCCACAGGCCCAGTCACATCACAGGTCAGGGTGAACGTCATGTTAAGTATGGGGGGCTCGCCTTTCATTATCAGGACTGCTGAGATTGGATCTGAGGAAGCAAACACACACACACACACACACACACACACACACACACACACACACACACACATATAATATATATTATCTTTTTTTCACATATCGTTTTTGTTTTGGGGAGTGCTGAAACTGCTCTGTGTTAAAGCATCCCATGTTATTCAGTATTCAGTTAGAGACACTGGATGGGGTTGCTGGTTTCATTTCCATGACACTTTTTTCAGCTGAGAACTAGTCAGCTGTAACTCTGAGTCTAAGCATCTGTTTAGAGGGGACCAATTCAATGGAGAATCAATTGCTGTTGATTACAATTGTAATGATAAATTAAAGCTGCATTGAAGAATTTGTGTCATGTCAGTGCAATTCAGTAAAAAGAAAAGAGGAGATACAGGCATATTATTACTCACCAATAACCTCTAGCTCTTTGACAGCGCTGCTATTCTGTTTGGTGACATCATTCATGGCAACACAGGTGTAAATCCCACTGTCGGATGGTGTGGCTTCATTTATCACATACATCGAGCCACTTTCCATCATGTTTCCATCATTGAAGTACCAGGTATAGTTGCTGGGAGGTTTGGAGTCTGCGTTACAGTTGAGGGTCACATTGGAGCCAGTCTTGACAGGCCCCATTGGGCCTGTGATGACAGGCATCTTAGGTCCATCTGCGGAACACAACAACGTATTAATATCACCATCACCACCATCACAATAAGCTCACACCTGTCTTTGACTAGCATTTAGAATAGATTAGAAATAAATAAATAAAACATGCCAATAGTCCATTTATGTAATTAATGCTCAGGTGCTCAGGTGCTCTCAATCTCCCCACCACTGCGTTGCATGCTTTCCATATTCCCCTTGTTCTGAACACATTAGTTACACTTACAGTTTGACTCACTACCAGTGCAGTGCACTGAGAAAACTGTAGAGGGGCATTTTTATTACTCTGAATTAAATCTGTTAAATCAGTTAAATGATTGGACTAAGGATTAAATAGAAGAGTTTTAGTGTGTGGATAACATCACATCATGGATATTGTAAGCTTCTTAACTGAAAAATAGGGTTTATCTGCTAACTCACAGTTGACTTTGAGGGAAAACATGGGGCTAGTATCGTTGTTCAGAGGGTTGGAGGCCATACACGTGTAGTTTCCATCATCTGACTTCAGCACGGGGTCGAAGGTCAGCATGCTGTTGTCATCAGAGAGGTTCATGCGACTCATGTTCAGGTTGAGAGCCATGCCATCCATCATCCAGTCGCGTTCATAAACAGTGCCAACAGCGTCACAGGTCAGCACAAAAAGCTTGTGGTCGACAGGAGGATTTCCAGTGATTTTGATGGTGGCACTGCTTATGAGGTCTGCAAATACAGGGAGGGACCAGTTGATAGCGAAACCACACAGTTTCACCCTCATGGTCTATGCCGAGAGGCATTATTTACTAAACACATGATTCCCTAGCAAAGGTGTCATCAACTATATAACACAACTGTGACTTTACTGGAAGCAGTTTTATTTTCATCAGGACATGCAGGAAGACTTTGTTTGTCACAAACCATGACTACCATGAGGGTGCCATGATAACCTCTAGAAGGCAGTCTGAAATTAGAGAGAGAAAAAAAAAGATCTTACGGATGACTTTGACTTCTTTGGTGACCATCTTAGTGATATTTGTGATGTCATTATGAGCTGAACAGGTGTAGTTTCCACTGTTGCTCAAGCTAACGGAGTCCAGTTTGTAGTCTGGGCCCATCATTACAGTGTCATCAAAGTACCAGGTGAAATTACTGGGTGGTTCAGATTCAGCAGAGCAAGTAAGCATTAAGTTGTCTGCTGTTGCGATGATGGAGGGTCCCGAAATGACGGGCATCTTAGGTCCATCTGTAGAATACAGGACACAGATAATAGGAAATAGCAAGAAACTGACATGTATTGAGTTCATACAATTGAAAACATTTGTGTTACATTTACTAATTTGGCTTACAAACGAGTAAGGCCCCTTTTGTAAAGACATTTCAACTAAGTAAACAGAGCATCATAGACTATAGTGAAACATGAGTAAACCATCTCATGGCTTGGGACAGGGTGAGACTTACAGTTAACCGTCAGCTTGTACTCATTGCTCGTGTTGTTGCTCACAGGATTGAAGGCCATGCACCAGTACATTCCATTGTCTGACATTTCAACTGATGTGAAAGTTAATGTTGTGTTGTCGTGAGAGATGGAGATGCTGTTGTCAGGAGAAAGGGAAGTATTGTCCTTCATCCAGTGAATGGAGTCCACATGAGGCCCAATCACATCACACCTCAGTGTGAATGTCATGTTCAGAATGGGAGGTCTGCCCACTTCATTTACCACCACAGATGATATTGGGTCTGGAATAAAAATGTTGAAATATAAGATTATCAGTTGGTTACTGATTTATTCCAAAATCTCCATATCTTTAGCACCTCATGTCATTCACTTTGCCAAACAACCTGAAAATATAATTTAAAGGTGCTGTGATGAATAATATAATGAATATACTGAATAATGCAAATAATAAAACATGATATAATGTTAAATGTTTTGACCAATATTAATATTGGTCATTGAATATATTTAGGTCAAGTGTGGTTGTGATGATCCTTACCAACAATGGTGAGTGATTTGGAGATTTGTTCATATCTAGAAGTCACACTGTTGTGGACCAGACATGTGTACTGGCCAGTTTCACTCATCTCTAAATCGGTGAGTTCGAGGTTCTCTCCAAATTTGTTCAGTGATATATCGTTAAACAGCCACTCATATGAAGCTGCCGGTTTGGAATCAGCAGAGCAAGTGAGATCTACATTGGACCCAGAGATATATGCCATCTTGTATGGGGCTACCTCCAACATGAGGTTACTCGGTCCATCTGTGAACAATTCAGACATACAGATGTTTTGAGCATGAAAAACAATGATAACTTTGTATAAACAATAAGAAAAAGCTTTGTTAGTGTCCTGGCCTAATGCTTTGCAACACATCTATTAGGAGACACACATTTCCATACGTGCAGCAAATACCTTCAATACCTTCCCTCATATTTGCATTGAATCAAAATAATATTTGAATGGGTCCATTGATCTCTATTAGGCTGTGCACTAACTTTAGCCTGTCTATATCACTATCAAAATCTTCCGAAATAAAACCATTTTCATCTCCATACAAGCCTTTGAGATTGTGCCACATGGCTGAAGGTCGGAAGTGTTTTGCTTTACAGGAGGCATTAATGAGAGATATTATACCTCAAAGTAATGTCCCATTGGCTTGTTTCAAACCCATAAAAAGGCTAGCATTCAGTGTATGCTCTGTGATAAGGTAGATTTCTTAATCGTGTTTGCTGCCTGCCATCAATATTCACAGTTTCTCACAGTTAGTAATACTCACAGCTGATGTTGAGGGTGGGCGTCAAGCTCGCGTCATGGCTTATGTTGTTGGACACGTTACAGGAGAATGGCCCTGTATCAAATCTAGTCACTTCCATGATGGTGAGGACACTGTTGTCCTCACTGAATTTGATCTGTTCGCTGGCTGTTACAACAGATGTTCCGTTGATCCACAGGAACCTGAGAGGGGTTCCAGAGGCAGAACAGCTGAGAGTGACAGTGTCGTTGATCTCGATTAAATTGGTTTTAGACACCGTCGTGGTCACATTTGAGATTCGCTCTGGTAATGGGGGGAACATGAACACATGGGAGTATGTCACTATATGTTGTTACATTGTTACATTTTTCATTAGGCATGCAGAATGGAAAATATAGAACAAAATGTGTTGCCCCTGAGTGTAAACAAAAACTATGTCAATTGTTTTCTATCAAATTATTTGGCATCTACTTTGGAGAGTTAATATAGAATTTGACCAAATGTAGCCTATTGGTTTTACTTGGTTGACATGGTAATTATTTTCACTTCTCTTCTCTTTGCTTTGTCTGTTTTCCTGACCCTTACTGATAAGGTCACCTTGTTCATAAACATACACTATCTACACCTGCTTCATCATGTCTGTCTATGTGAGCATTCTGCGCAACCGTCAACAGAAAACACTGTGAAAGAAGTCTCAGCTCCGCTATGGTATAGTAGCTGTATTGTTGGGTTAAATGAATGTGTGAATGTGTACTGTAGGTTAGTCAGAGACAAGCACAGGGAAGACAAGGGAGAAACGTTTGGTGACTCCTCACCTTGAACTGACAAAACAAACTGCCGTTGAAATACGGGGTCCAGTCCATTTAAGCCATAATCTCCTGAATCGTCAACTTGGAGAGATGTTAGAGTCAGGGAAGCATCACTTGTATTAAATACAATTCTTCCGTCATATTGTGGAGTGGGCAATTCGTTGCCAGGGTACCATAATATTATTGTTGTGGTCTCAAAGTTCCATGTTCCAGCTAGTATAGTATGGCTATGATTGGCCCTCAGGGTCACATTTTGCCCCACTTCTATGGCGGTAGGAGTGTCTGGAGGCACCACCACTGTGAGAGCATAAACAGAAGAGAGATTTAATGGTGGCAATTTTAATACCATTGCAGTTATGTACACAATGATAGCAATGCTCACCGAGTTGCAATTCTGGGCCTTGAGTTCAGCTGCTGTTAAAAGTGTTTTGTGTTTTCTACCACAGCATTGGCAAGAGCTGTTTCCACACAATAGCCCTGCTTATTCATAAGACCCACCAGGTTTTTTTTTTTTAAAACTTGTATCATGGTAAACAGTCAATTCCACAGCCAGCAGCATTGAGAAGGTTCTTGATTGAGGAATACATAAATGAAGGCGTTTTCTGCCATTGTTTTTAAATACTTAATAGTTACTTTTTTATCAGGAACTATTAAGTATTTTAATAATAAAGGGCTTAAACCTTAATCCTCCATAAAGGATAGCTACTATTATATGTACATGTCAGGTTTGGAAGTTTGGCAAATTAACGCCCATTTCAGTATATTAAGCCTCATTTGCATATTCATTTGCATATTTAAACTTTACATTTCAGAAAACTTGTAATAAAAAAAAATCTTGTCTTAATGTAAGTGAATAACTGGGTAAGTTTTGTGGTGATACATAAAAGTTTAAAATGTAACCCTATCTACCAGTATAGCATTATACTGTATATGGCGTTTTTAATGCAATAGTACACCATTTTCAAGACCCAAAATGACTGCTTTAATGACTTCTTAAAATTGTCAAACAAAAATTTCCTGATTCGTCAGGTTCTAAGGATTCCAAAAATATATAGTTTTCATAATCCCCCCAAAAATTGAACGACATTACACAAGTAAACTGACTATAATCTAGTACTCCCTGTAGCTTCCATTATGAACTTGACAGGGGCAGGGGTGTCCCCTTGGTTTTCCAAGGACATTGCAAACCCAGCTGTGTTTGATCAAATGTTGAAGTTTAATGATTGAAGTGAAATTAAGGGACCCTGGGCTGACTGTGTTCTTCAAATTATCACTTCAAATGATCAAAGGAGTCATGACCTTGTTTTTTATTAAATCCCTTCAGACAGAAAGTATCCGGCTACACTAGGGTTAATGTATACATTTTAAAAAGTCTTGAAAGTCTTATCCTAAATGTTAATATTTCAGGAGCCCTATTACTGTATCTACTTGACTAGACTTACTAAGGGTGCAAGTTCAATCAATATTTAAAATGCATCCGACCATCAGTGTGTACAGTATGTCCAAAATCACATATGGAAACAGAGATATTGCTAACACTGCAATATGGCCTGACACACTGAACTGTAGTTGCTATGGAGATTTCATATTGAACAATATATAAAAATATGTACAACTCATACTGTATTACCTTGGCCGAGGCAGAGATGTAAGAATAGTGCAAAGGGCACTATATATTCCATCTTCATGTGACTGGTCAGAAAAAGTGTCCAGTGCTTTTCCTATGCAGAAAATTGATGCCTTTTTTTCTTGCAGAATATAAAAATAAAGGCTTCAATCATAAGAATATTCTTTCTCTCTCTCTCTCCACCTTTCTCCCTCCCTCTCCCTGTCTCTGAACAAACATGTACGCTGGACTAACTGTGGGACAGCCGTACCATGTAGGTTAGTTAATGCAAAAAAAAAGAGAAAAGAAGACCCCGCCCTTCCTGTCCATCTCCACCCATGAGTACACCTGCACACTTGGCCTCTGCCTCTAATTATTCATTAAGCTCAACCTCTGGGTTGGGCTTGGTGGGCTTGCCTGGGTGCTCATCATCAGAGGTTTACAGTAAACCTGAATGAGTCTGACCAATGGGCTTAGTTTCCACGCATGTGCATCAGCCAATCAGAGAGGATAAATGTTGTTCAATTGAACTGACCTCATATTTGTGTATTGTGATAATAGCCTAGCTCTCTTATTTGAATGTCGGCTGTGAGTCAGCCGAAGATCCCATGCTCCTTGTTGTCTTGTGTGTTAAGGCTGCCCTTCATTGGATTTCAGGTTACTTGGCATACAGTATATGCTTTTGACCTATGGCTGTGTCAAAGATCTGAACTATGATGAAATCAGAGGTGTGAATGAGTGCTGAACAAACACTTGTAACTGGGGGACCCAAAATAAGTTAATGAATATATGGATGTAATTCTAAATCCATACTGAGAAATATTTAGCGTTCACTTACACACAACCATGCTTTTTTTCCCTCAGAGAGGTAAAGCATTTACTATGTGTGGGCCTGTGGCTACCTCACTAAGATGAGATACAGTACATGATGGACTTTCATAGTAAAATAGAAAAAAAAGACAGCTTCACACAATTGGTCATGCACAGTATTTCAATTCAAATAACACTTAAAATCCTGGTATGTAAAGAGAGTTTGAGAAAACAGTTTGATTGTATAATGTTATAGAACGAGTGATTAATCCTTATCTTGTATCTTATCTTGTATCTAAAAGACCCTCAAAATGTCACCTTAACCCCCTAATCCCTGAAACCAAACCAAAAACTCAATTCATTTGCAGGTATTGCGAATCATATTAATATCAATAACTCTGAATGTGAAAGCCAGAGTGACCAGGTTATAAAACAGTCCTAGAATAATCAACCTGTGCTGACAGATGTAACCTATTCTAAAACCACTCAGCTGACACATGATAAGCACACAACAAAGGTATTGCCAGTCACTGTTGTTGGTTGCAACATGTGGATGCAGGCAGTGTCTGTGTTCACAACTCCGGCAGGTTTTGTTCTGCTGACTTCCTGGAGGGCCTGCTGTCATATACATGTATTAGGAATTTTGTTTCCTTGGAAAAAAAAATGCCTTCATAGCTGAAATGACTCAGCACATCACAAATTAATCAACTCATTCAGACAGTGCAAGGACAACATGGAATCATGTGACTTTGAAAGACTTGTTTACTTGACTTGTTTACTTTTAATTGTACAGACCGATCTGATTTGTTCTTCATTTTTGTTTTGAACATTTTGTGGTAAATCCGAGTAGTGTTCGTCTTAGCTACTTTGATACAATCAGTTAAAAAGCACTCCATAAATGATTTATGATACATGAAATACATTGAGACAACTCACCAACTGAGTGAGACCAAAAGTAACAGGAAATAGAATTGCACAAAAGTTACAGTAGTACATCACATTGAAAGTATATGATTATACAGTGACTTTCACTGAAGTATACTAAGACATATTTTATATGGTTTACACACATGGTTTTGGACCAAACATGGAAAATAATCTTGAAAACCGGAACCCATTGAGGCACCAACTTGTACCATAATATACTGTAACACTATGGATGACCGGTGAAATCATCGGCGATTGCTCCATTGTTTTCAAGGAGTTTAGAAATGTGGCCTCCTAATCTTGGAGACATCACACTAGGGTGGAACAAACACAGAAAGAATGACCTAGACAGGCCACAAGCCATTGCATACATTCAGATACCAACAGTATTTTTTATAAGCTTGCACAATTATCAGTACAAATATACTTAGTGATGCATCGAAAACCACATCCGCCTCAAAGTGTTGATTTAGAAATGTGCTGTATGCGCAAAACAAGGTGGCTTGGTTAGAAATGTCAACTTCGAAGCTCACGTTACTGTACCTGTGCCACTGTGAATACTCAGCAAGACAAATAGAGCCATAGGGACACAGCCAAAACACACAACCATGACAGGGTTACGATCTTCAACGGCTGAGCTTTCGACAGAGGAGGTGCTGGCACTGTAGGTACAAACAACATGGAGATGAAGACAAACAGCTTCTACGTCTTCATGACAAAGACAGATGTACAACGTAAACTAGATCTCTGTGCTAGATCTCAGGTAGTGGGATTGTTTCACTGATGGAGGCATTAGATTGAAGGATTCAATTGGAGGATTCCTCTTACACTCTCATTCCTTGTACTGTATACTGTATGATAAAGCGCCACACCTCAAAGAAACAGGACTGTGTTTGCAACCCAACAGCATTGTTAAGCAACCACCAAAGTAGTGATGATAGTCATGATGGAGATTATTGTCTCTATATTACTTAACAGTAGCAGTTTATCAAACACACTTTTGTCTGTTGGCATGATCACAAAGCTAATGCTAAGGCTATAATCCCTAACCAGATATTGCAAATGGTGTGTTTCAGCAATGTTAGCATTTTAACTCTCCCTTGGTCTTTAGCACATATAGTATACTAACAACGTGGTTGCAAACACTATTCAAATATATGCATAATGCCAAGACAATGTTTCACATAAATAAACAGGTATCCCAACGAGTGATGGGAAAAATAACTCTCTTGGGTAAGGTCATGCAAAAATATTAAAATGTATTCATATGTAAATCCAAACACCTACTGCTGATGACGAGGCGTTTGGTGACACTTGACCACCTCAGGGTCATGTTGTTAAAGGCCCTACAGGAGTAGAGCCCGCTGTGTCTCTCCTCAACCCTGCCCAGCTCCAGCGTCTCCTGGCCTGTGGCGTTCAGTGACTCCCCGTCCACGAGCCACTCCAGGAGGGCTGGGGGCTGGGAGCTGGCTCTGCAGAACAGGGTCAGGTTGGAGCCAACCAGCAAGGAGCCCGTCATGGCCAGGCTCATGTCCTCTGGTCCATCTGACAGAGGAGCACATGGTTCAGAGCAGGGTCTTTTGAAAAAGGAGACTTGTTGTGGCTGAAGTGAGATAACTTGTGTATGTCATGATGACAATCTGTTATACTTACACATGATAAGTGTAATATGAGAATGACAACAGTAAACATTGCTGACTAAAAGAAGACTATTTACAGTATGTCTTCATATATCATCCATATCTAAACAACGGGCATTATGGATCATACATTCTTGATTTTCAAAATTGCACTATGCCAATCGGGTAACACAATCTTTATCTGAGCTCATTATTCTTTTTTTTTCTTAAAAGTATATTTTGGAGGCTTTTTGCTTCACAGGACAGTAGAGAGAGACAGGAAGCAAGTGGGACAGAGAGATGGGGTGGGATCAGGAAATGACGACAGGCCGGACTCGAACCTGGGTCCCCATGGGCACTCGGACCCGTACACGCATGAGCGCTGTAGCCTGTTGTGCCACAACGCCCCGCCTCCCCCCCCCATGCTTACTACTCTTGATAGTCATTGTAATACCACAAATGAAAAGAAAAATACAAATACATATGTTTTGAAAGAAATAGCTGATAGCGTACATATGTATGTACTCACAACTGATCAGGAGGGGGATAAGGTGACTTGTGGCACTACCAAGTGCATTGTTCACATGGCAACTGAATGGGCCAACATCGTACCGAGTGACATTTTGAATGATGAGCGTGCGGTTGCCATCCTCCAGGAGAACACCCATCCTCCGCACGACCTCTGAACTTCCGTTGACCCACTGGAAGGACACTGAGGAGCCGGAGGCGAGGCACGTGAGACGGACCGCACTGGTGAACTCCACCAGCGTAGTGTTCCTGACAGTGAGAGTCACATTGGCAATGGGCTCTGGTGATAAGACACAGGAATAGACTAGGCCGGCATCCATAAACAAATAGCACACAATAAACAAATGAACACTATGCAAATAATGATTATCAAAGATCAAAGATGAATGATACGAAACAGAGAGTGAAATAAAGATGAAAGATGCCAGATATACACATGTTGTTCCCTTCCACAGAAACTGTGGGTGAACATGAATTAATTCAGTCCATTGTTGTGTGATTATTAATGCTTAAAGATTTAACTACAATACTGAAGAATATTATAACACAATGACAGGCTTCTTTTGTCAATTGGTATGGCATGAAAAAGGTTTTGCACTCTAATTAGATAGATAGATACTTCATTGATGCCCAAGGGGAAATTTGAAATGTATGTATGACATGCAATGCTCTTCATCAATACTGATTCTTCATCATTGCATGAAAACGATGATCAACTAATGTAAGTGAAAATTCTGACCCATTTGCAGCTGAGATAAACCAATCTTGAAAACCTGTTCTGGCTAAACCCTCAAGTCCACAAAACTTACATAACGAGAAAGTTCTAAAGAACTGGCAGTCACAGCTCTCTGAGGTTCTCACAGGTTCCCCTCAGACCATTTTATGAGCCTAATCGTAAGACTTTACCGAGCACCGTCAGGCTGGTGTTGGCGCGGAGGGACGGGTCGTTGCTCTGGAGCACATAGACGCCAGAGTCCTCCACACTAACGGAGCTCAGGTGCAGGTCGCCGGAGCTGATGTTAACCCTGGCTCTGCCCTCGTGACCCGGAAACACTGCCTGCTGCTCCCCGAGCCACGTTACCACCAGCACACGGTCACCCACCGCCCAGCTGCCACTCGGCAGGGCCGTCGGAGGAATCGCCCGGAAGGTCACGTTCTCCCCGACACGTGCCGGGTTCACTGAAGCTATCACCTCAATGCCGTTCAGTCCTGAAAAGAAATTACCAGCACTCTAGCATTGACATCATCATAAATGTATGCATTGCCTTGACATTATTGACTTTCAGTGGAGTTTATCTATTTGTATGCACCAAATATACACAAGGTGCACTCAACATATTTTTTCTGGGCTAGTGGGCCAGATCTCCTCAGTGCTTTTTAGCAAAATCTTAACTGATGCAAACAAGCAGCAGTGGGTTTTGTCAGTTATCATCAAAGGAGGTCCTGATCTGATATCAACTGATAACAGAAGAAGCCGACACCCAGGAAATGAAAGGCATATAGATTATATGAATGGCACTTATGATATTTACTCAAAATGGCGATACACAGACTAGTGAAGTGCAGACACTGTAAACAAATGATGATAAAGCATATCACATAAACGTTTCCCTCAGTCACTGCTTCTGTGTCATATAGCCAACATTGAATTTCAACCTTGAAATTCCCCTTGGGGATCAATAAAGTATCTATCTATCTATCTATCTATCTATCTATCTATCTATCTATCTATCTATCTATCTATATCTACATCAAAGCCTCAGTACTTCCTTACATTCTAATCACAAATCTATTCATATGTCCCCTGTGAAATAAAGAGCAGCTGAATTTCCACAAAATATCAAATATTAAGTTCCCTACTGTTAAATACACTTACCCTTTAATAGAGTCAACAGCAGGAGAAAAATAAAGCTTCCTCTTCTTTTTCTAATACACTGTGCTAATAGCAAGGAGTTTCCCATGCCATAAACTGTCATTTCCCCCCTCTTCTGTGCAACTGTATTAGCACTGCTGAACTGATCTTTAGAACTCGTTAGAACTCTAATTATCAGACAGGCATGTTGTGGATTTCTCTTCTCTTTGGCAACCTTAAGTGAGGGGGTTGTTGTCTCGAGTCAAATAGCCAATTAGTGACATATCGTTGACCCATAGTGACACCTGGAATGCTGAGGATGTGAGGAGGTGGTAGAGAGGTCAAAGGAAAGAGTTGACACTTCATGGCTTAAAAAGACCCAACAGGTTAACAGACAGGTGACCCTTAGTGTTTCTTTAACCATTGAGATGGACACATAACAAGCTTATCTCCTTTTGGGTCAGACATTTGGGAACTGAAACTTTCTCAAACCTTAACACTGGCTTTATTACAATGGAAATAGATATTCACAGTCACTGAGATGTCCTCCTTCCCTTTTGTCTACAAAAAGAAATATTCTTGACCATACTATATGAATCTTGGAAACATGTAGTATCCTTATAGGCATTATTTGTAATGTTCAGATCAGGTTAGGGGATAACTAATATACTAAAGTAGCCTAAGCGCTTGCAGAACAATTGTGGGATGGTTTCTTGCGATAGATAGTTTCGTGTGATAATCCACTCAATCTGTGATAGAAACTTTCCTTTTTATTGTTTACATTGAACTTGTTTACTCCAGTATGGCAGCATCTGTCTATTTCATGTGTGCAGTTTCCTTTTGCTCCAGTTTCTAAATAGTGTGCATAGCTGTGCAACTTGTTAGGCTGTTAGCTCATTCATTTAATTTGATGTCCTTTCATTTATATACAAAGGAGTAAAAGTAACAATGTAGTTACAGATAAAAAAAAAACAAAAAAAAAAACAGTCTTTTTAAACAGATTTTTACAGTCTATGGTTACAGATCATATCAACAAAGCAAACAGGACAAGACATTTATTTGAGGATGTCAAACAGGAAAAAAGACAACGCGATAGTCATACACATACAACATACAGCCAAGGACGATAGGATCTGAGGGCATCCGACCAGTGATGGAAATAAGCCAGTGGCCACAGGTGTAGCTGTCAAAGAGAAGGTGTGCATTTTGTATGCATTGTGTGAAAGATGATAGGGTTCTGATGTGATAGGCCAGGGATCTCATTCCAGGTTGTTGTGTGTGTGTGTGTGAAAAAGGATCTTTGACTAAAACTGTTTTGTAGGCAAGTGCTGGGAGAAGTGTCTGAGTGACTAATCTAGTGATGCGGTTTTGATGTGAATTACATGGTGGAAAAAGTGCTGTCAGAGTTGGTGAGGGGCTACTCTGTTGCCTCTAGAAAATAGATATAGATAGATATATAGATAGATTTATTGATCCCCAAGGGGAAATTCAAGAAAGCATGGCTTCCTTCGAGCCGGAGACGAACCAGCGACCTAAGGAAAATTGAAGTAATGACATGGTCATTTGTGTCATTCTAAAAAGTCATGACATTTCAGTGTGTGAGTGCAGTGAAGGGGTCAGTGCAATTTAGTCACACCTTCCCTCCATAATCATCACTGGGATTGTCCACAAAGCCACAGTATCGACTTGAGCACACCTCAGTGTGTCCACAACAAGACAAATGACCCATCGGGAGGGTGTTTGCCAGAGGCACATTACAGCCTCTCTGCAAGAGGTCTGTCATCTCCTCCAGGCATTATTGTTCAGGTGACCCATGGAAACCATACAAGATCAACCTGGGCTGTGAAACCATAAACAAAGTAGGGTTCTGCTCTTCACGTGAATGGTTAAACACAGGCCCTTATATATGATTAAAATATCTGTGTTTAGGGCATGACAAAGATTTTCTTTCACTTTTGAGTTCAGTGGAGAGAGTACAAGACAGCTCTGTTTTTAATATGCAAAAACTACCGGCGGCATTTTCATGAAAGTGTGTTGAGTGGTTTGGAGTTGGTCCAAGATCCCATGCTTTTGAGAGCAGATCAGATAAAAAACAAACTTATTTTGTTAACTTTGCCAGACAGGGCATATGCTGTATAGCCTTTGTGGAGGTTTCAACTCTTAAACTCCTAACCTCTTTTATAATAATGACAAATATGACAAAATAATGACAACCTTCTTTTATAGAGAATGAACTTATATTATGAAAAATACATTTCACTTACCTTACTTACCCCTCCCCATCTCCATACTTACTTGAAACAAATTATATCACACAGCAAGTATAACACTACATTTTATGTTGGCTTTTCATCTTTATCATTTATTTATCACTACTTTGTAAATATTACATTTTTTCACTCCCATCAGCTTCACTATTAATCATTGAGACATGATTCAGACTTCCTCCTGTTAACAAGGCATACTGTATTTCCCAACACTTGCTCTTGATTCAACCACATACTGTTGACTAATTCACATAAAGTAAATAGACCAATCCTCCCTGTATTGTACTCAATTCTCTGAAAGCACTACTACTGTTGCAAGAATTTGGTTGCCGGGAACCACTGCTGTTGCAACAGCGGCCATACTGTAGGACACAGATGACGACCATGTGCTGTCTCCAGCCTGTGACCACTAATGTGGGTGAACTGGTCACATTGTGCCCATTGTTCGGACACACTGTTTCATGTTCTCTTTGCTGTAAGCCCAGTCGGTCAACATTATGACCCAAAGGTTGGGAATATTGGTTTAACCATTAAAGAGGAACACACAATGGTATGCCTGGGTGTGGTGTATACAGGGAACTTATTTTTATCCTTCAAACCAACTACAAAGGACGGGGGTTGTTTGATAAAGCATTCATTCACTAGAGTAGAATGAATAGTTTGCTTAACTGGTTTCTGAGGATAGAAAACAAAAGCTCTTATAAAGCTTTATGGATACAACTGGAGCAATTACTGTACATATTCCCCAAAGGCCTGTGCAGGTCACTTTGCCTGTAACTGTACTATAGCACAACTATAGTATTGTTGCATAACTATACTTTGCATACCATGGCAAAAGTATTAAAACCACCTTAAACGACCCCATACTGTGGTGAACAACGTCAGCTGAGTTCAACATAGCCATGACAGATTCTCAATTCCAAATATCCCAGCTCACAAACTTAACTACACACCACAAACTGTTGGTGCCATGGTACGGATGAAGATGTGTGGCATTCAAACACACTGATTTCAAACACTCTTACTACCATTTGACTGAATAGGGTTAGCCTACCCCAGACTATTTGTTTCTCTGCAAGTTCATCCTTGGCATGGTATAGGCAACAGGGAACATTGGAGAACATTGAAATATCATTAACGACTACAGCCATTGTTTTCATTGATGATGTCCTCATATACTCCACAGACCTCCCTAGCCATGCCCAGCATGTGTCCCTGGTTCTAGAGAAGCTGCGCCAGTACCGCCTATATCTGAAGGCTGAGAAGTGCAGCTTTAACCAGTCCTTCATCCAGTTCCTGGGCTATAACATCGGACCCTGTGGTGCGAGCATGGACGACAATAAGGTGAACGCCATTTTGTCCTGGCCAAGCCCAACTACAGTAAAGGAACTCCAACACTTGCTTGGCTTTGCCAATTTCTACAGGCGGTTTATCAACAACTACAGCTGTCTAGCTGCAACCTTGACCTCCCTCCTGCGCCGGAAACCAAGGAGCCTCACCTAAAACCCGGAAGCCACCAAAGCACTCCAGGGGGCATTCTCCTCAGCACCTGTCCTCCACCATCCAGACCCTGAGCGAAACTTGGTTGAGGTTGATGCCTCCACCATGGGAGTGGGAGCTGTCCTGTCCCAATACCATGGTGATCCACAGCGATCCATGCGCTTACTTCTCCAGGAAGCTGAACCGGCTGAATAAAACTATGACATCGGTAACAGGGAGCTCCTGCCTATCAAGCTTGCACTGGAGAAGTGGAGTTCTATTTTTCCATAAAGTACAGACCAGGCTCTGGTAATTGTATAGAGCTGATGCCCTTTCCCATGTTTTCAATCCCGAGGAATGCAGTGATCTGCCTGAACCCATCCTGCCAGCTGGTGTGGTGGTGAGTCCCATTCATTCCCTGGATCAGCAAATCGTGGTAGCACAAGAGACAGACCCGGCACGTTCCGCTCAGGGTCTGGATGGTGGAGGACAGGTGCTGAGGAGCGGGCTCGGGCTCGTTATTACAGTTAATGTGTCGGGACGGGCCGGGATCGGAAACAAAGTGCTCAGGCTCGGATAGGGTCGGGCTTGATTTTTCCGGCCTGACTTAAACTCTACTACGGACCTACTGCCAGCGTCACCAACACACATTCCTGCCATGGGCTGAGTATGCTCAGAACTCCTTGTGCCAGCCCTCCACCAGTCTGACCCCTTTCCAGTGTGTGCTTGGTCACCAACCATCACTCCTCCCCTGGTCTGGAGAAGCCTGGGACGTTCCTGCAGTAGACGCCTGGTTCCAAATGAGTGAGAGGGTCTGGAATGAGGCACATCACCATCTGAGCTATCCGGCGCTAGAGCCACCAGGCAGACACCCGGAGTTTGCAGTTGGCCAGAAGGTGTGGCTCTCCACCCGAGACATTCGGATTAGGCTCTCTTCAAAAAGCGAAGTCCCAGATACATCGGTCCATTTCCTATCACACATCCGATAAACCAGGTCACATATAGTCTCTTACTAGTCCCCTCAAACTACAAGATCCATCCCACATTCCATGTATCACTTCTCAAACCCTATCACTCACCCCACTCTCCTTCTACAGAGCCTGGTACGATTGTGGAACCCCCGCTGCCGCTTATCCTGGACGAGGGGCCGGTCTATGCTATCCGGGACCTTCTCGACTCCATACGACACGGTGGTCGACTGGAATACTTAAGCCCAGTGTTCCTGTCACTCTTTGTCTGGCCTCGTTGTTGGTAACCGAGCTATCCTGGAGTCTACGTCATTCTCCCTGGAGATTCCCAGAAAACTTATTGGAACGCTCTTCTTTGGAAGCTAAGTTTTGAGCTATCCTCAGTTCTTATTTTGTATGTTCCCTTCTGGCTGTGCCTGGATCTTTTGTGTGTTTATGTTCTTCTGTATGTTATTCTGTTATCTTCTGTGCATTGGACCTTTTGGATTTATTGACTCTTGGTCTGAATAAAACGTGTTGCCACGTGCACACCTTTTGTCTGAGCCTGTATCTGTGACACATACGTAGGTTCCTAATTGTAAGTTGTGTAACATGGCTGGGGGAAACGGGTTCCTTCATCCCACCGGAAACACGCAACAAACTCAACCTAATTTTGCTCACGGGAAAAACAAATGAATTTGATTGTTTCAAGGGTGAATCTGTATAACACGCATGGCATATAACAGATTGTACTCTGAATAAACAGCTGAGTTCACTACTCCAGTGTATATCAGTGCATTGCGCAGTATGTGTTTGCCCATTAACAGTTTCTAGAAAATAAGCCCTCAAACAGACAACTTACCAGCTTCAATATTCTCGTTGACACAGGGGAGGCAAAGAAAACTCGACAAAGGACTCAAAGGCCTTTTAACAGAACCCCTAACCAGGGGTTAGGGTTCTGACTTTATTAATAACAAAATAGAAATAATCTTCTTGCTCTCAGTCTGCGAAGCCAAGGAAAAGTGATGGAGAGCCTAGAGCCCCAGTAACGGGACCCCCTTTATTTGTCCAGCTGAACTTGAACCTACCACTTTGCATAACAGTCAGCTGTTTGTCTATCTCTTGTTCCTCTTTCTGTTAACATCCCTTTAAACTCTTTAAACTTAAAACTCTGATACAGCACACAGATGTTGCCTATATATGGCCCTAAGCATGAACTCTTTAAACTTAAAACTCTGATACAGCACACAGATGCTGCCTATATATGGCCCTAAGCATGAACTCTTTAAACTTAAAACTTATGACACAGCATACGGATGTGACCTACAGTATATGACCTACAGTATATATAAGCACTTTTTTTTTTACTAAATACAGCATACTCTTATCTATCATTAGTAGTTATCTATCATTGCCGCATTTGCACATTTTTATTTGTTTTAGAGCAGGAATTAAGCAGTTATATTTAGACTATCTTATGCAATCCTTTGACTTTTCCACAGTTTACATATTCTGCCACCTTCTACAAGTGAACAGTGTGACCACTTCATTGGTGAACAGTGCAGCTTGGGTGGGTGTGTTTTTGAAAACAAGGCGCCATGCAATATGTCACAGAGTGGCACAGGAGCGACCCGACTAGACAGACAAGGCAAACAGCAGTTGCAGGCTGACCATGGAGATCAGAGCGAGTGCAGGTCTCACCATCACAGAGCCTGTGGAGAGAAGCAGACACTTTTGTTCAAAGCGACCTACAGAATATACCTTACATAGTTCAAATTAACAATACACTGTTTCCTTTGGGAAGCCAACGCTAGGAAAAAAATATTACAAGCATGTCTATACAATATCAGATAACAATAAAACATCGACAAATACCATGAATATACAACCATAACTCTGAGGATTAATTAATTGTAAGCTGAACAGATAAATATTTAGACCCCTCTTGAAAGATCCAACACTATTGCGAGAATACAGACTCATTCCACCACTGCGGAACTGATAAAAAGTCTGTGGATAAAATAGTTATTATTAGTTATATACCAGTAGCTATTTAGTCAGTTAATAGAGGTAAAATAGTAGGATCCTATACGTTCACTCAATCAGGCTGTTTGAGGCTTCTGTGGAGTTTGCTTCTCTTATGTCTCCATCTAAATATGATTATGGTTATGGTTATGGGATTTGACAGAAGCTTTTGTCCAAAGTGACATGTAAATAAAAACTACACAATAATTCATTTGACAGTGAAAAATTTAAACATTTGGTCAGATTACTGTAGGGATAATAGCAACACTGTTAGACATTTCAGTGGGTTTTTACAGTAACTAACTAACACCGCAAAATATGTTGATACGTTTATTTCAGTCTTGAAAAAAACAAAGAAAGTCACTCTGCTATTGCTCTTCACCACCTCCTAGTTTCCTCCTGTTTTGGACACACATTTCGTTCCCTCGTCAAAAAAGGAATCACAGCATTCCGACCCTTGGGGCCCGCTACGTGAGAGAGCGACGGAGGTCGCCATGCCCCCGGCGCAACGGCGGCAAAAGATCGTTCCAGCGTGAAGTTGCCTCGCTACAATGGCGAGAGGCCACTGGCCATCTGGTGCAGGTCTGATTAGCTGCGGAGCTGAACGGCTGGAAGACGGAGAGAACGGGTGTGCAGGTGGCGCAGGTGGCGTTGCACCAACTAAGCAAGCGAGCTGGGCTGCAATCGAAGCCACTCTGCAACGACAATTCGGCCAGAGGATCTTCACCAGCGATGCCCGAGAACAACTCGCCTCCAGGTGGCGACACAAAGACGAAAAGCTGAGCAAGTTCCCCGCCCAGTTCTACATCTATATGCCTGGCAGAGCTACCCAACTGAGGACCGTGGGGACTTGGACACTGACTTTGAGGAGCTTGTTGGCTATGGAGCTATGGCTCTGACGCCAGTCACAGTACAGCAGCCACGACTACAAGACTGTGTGCAGTAAAGACTGGAGGAGACATGGACTCTTGGGGGGGGGGGGGGGGGGTGTGTAACGGCCCTAGCCGAACAGGTGTAGGCTGATTTGACATGGAACTACACTCTCATCTGGTGTAATAATCAAGGAAAGTTGCAAACATACCATGGGCGCAGTATCACGCAGCACCTGAAAATAGTCCCCATAAGCAACAAGCAGAAGTAGTGTGTGATATCACTGCGCCCATAGTACGTTTGCAATGTTCCTTGATTATTACACCAGTATGAGAGTGTAGTTCCATGTCAAATCAGCCTAGAAAATCGCCATTTCTTGCTTGGAGATAACCATGGCCTGTACAAGAAGCTCAGAGAAGTTAAGTCGGTCATCAATTATGATGTTACGGGCCGATCTAGTCGGAGTCAGTTTAGATGAGTCAAGCTGGATCTTAAAGAAAAACTGTTTTTGCTGGAAACACCAAAGCTCACTTTGTCAAATGAATATATAAGTAAAGAAAATACAATTTTAACTCAGTGATGCTTCCATCAAGCAGTGTAGGTGTAAAGACTGAAAATGCATGCACATGGTCCACAGTATTAGTACATGTTAATTACCAGCAGATGGCAGCAGTCACCTACCCTCTTTTACAGTGAAACTCATACACACTGCACATACAGTACAAACCCGTCAGGCGATTAGTAAGTGTGACTCACCAGAAACTGTCACTGTCTTAGAGGCTTGGACCGTTCGCTGGGCTTGTATGTTCTGTGCAGAGCACTGGAAGATCTGGACCCTCCCGGGTGTAGCTGGGGTCCATTGGAGTACATTATTATTGTTTGAGATGGAGCCATCGGAGAAGGCCTGGTTGAACTGCCAGGAGGTGGTACAAGGTAGCGTGCATTTGGCCTGACAGGTGAAGCTATGCTCCACCCCAGCTTTCACCGTGTCTGGGCCAAGTATGCTAACAGCTATTGTCCCGACTGTGGGGAAAGGAAAATATAAACACAGCCACATTTAGATTATGTTCCAGCTATGCTATCCCGTTAATTGAAAATTAAATAGGTGTCTGAATGTGTGCTAGCTTTTATAGATACTGTGGCCAAAATAAAAAATTGCTCAGAATAGTTGTTTATGTCGTTACCATAGTAAAAGACATAGTAGAGAGAATAGCAATATAAACAATAAACAATATCAATACAAGCTAACCTAATGAAAATAAACAATTAATATATGGGAGAATAGTAAATAAATATTAAAGTCATTCAATCAATCAATCATATAATAACAATAACAATGGAATTAAGCAATAATAAAACAACAATGCCAATTTAATCAATGGCCTAATGAAAACAAAACAACACCATATCATACAAACCGTAATCACAAGAAGCGCTTAATAGACTAAGTGCATATTGAATGTGCCTCTTGAAAGATCGAAAACTATTGTTGGAACAAACAGTACTGGGCAACTCATTCCACCTACATGGAATATAATAATAATAACCACCACAATCGTTCCTATCAAAATAAGGTGATAAGGCAGTGAACTCACAGCTCAGCAGGTACCCTCGGCTGAACACGTTGCCCACCTTGCATGCATACAAGCCACCATCGGAGGACAGCAGAGACGTGAAGGATAGCATGCCATTGTTCTCGCTGAGACGCATCCTGGCATCAGTGCTCAGGGGCTGATCGTCTTTTAACCAGGTGGTGGTGGTGGCGGGGTCTGAGCCCTGACAGGTCATCTCGAAGGATTTGCCCACCTGGGGATCAGAGCTGGTGGTGGGCTTCACACTCACCGGGTCTGTGGGAGCACACAGACACAGTCATACGTGAGGGTAGACCCAGGAACGGGTTATCAGTAGACTACAGTACAATGCAGAGAAGAGGCCACACAGTGCTGATTATTACTACTATAAGTTCACGAAACAGTGTGTTTATGTGTATTTATTATACACTGAGTGAGCCTGTATTTAGCCCATATCAGATAAACAAAGGCAATGTTGCTGTACATTACAGAAGAGGCTGGGTAAGAGGATGAGCACAGACTAGGTGTATTGACCAAGTGTGTATCGCCCTATAATGTGTCCTTAGGTTTTGCATTATTGACATTGCCAGTTTTAAAATAACCCGAATTCCTGCATCTGTCGATTCATCTGCAAATGCACCTGCTGCAATTGAACTTTGATCAAAGATAATTGCCACGTTGCTGATGTCCCTGTTGACTTCGTAGCACAAGCATGTCCTCCTTACCAGTGCCAAATGGAAATACTCACTGTTTATTTTCACGGTCTTGGTGGTGGTCCATGACACTTTGGTTTCGGTGTTGACAGCGGTGCACTCCAGCTTCAGGCTCTCTTGACGGCCGTCGGCCGTCACAGTCATGACGCCACCATCCACTTCCTTCCCAGACTCCTTCAATTGGTAGACACACCCTGGGGTGCATTTGTCTGAGCAGGTGAACTCTGTCGGCACCCCTGCCTTCACCACGCCAGGCCCCTTGATAGACGTTTGGAACGGGCCTTTGACTGTAGTCAGAAACACAGTTAAACTTGTGGACAAAACAAAAGTCCTAAAAAATAAAGAGCTGTTAAGATGTACACATACTGTGTGTCCCTTATTTATTCATCTGTCGGCTTGAATGTCATGAAAGTACTCATTTAATATACGTATTGTGTATGTTTATACAGTGCCTATAGAAAGCCATCATACCCCATTTGTTACTTTTTTGTACTGTCTTACAGCCTGAAAGTAAAACCCGTTTAAAAACTTATTTTTCCAGTTTTATTTAAAAATGTAGCTGTACGCAATCAAAATAATGGAAAAAAAAAAGAGACAACAGTTCTGAAAATTAATTAAAAATGAAAAACTAGAATAACAGGGTTTGGAAAGTCACCATCGCCCTGATTTAATACTTTGTAGAGCTTCCTTTTGCTTTTATTACAGCCATCATCAATCTGTTTGGATATGTCTCTATTAGCTTTGCACACCTAGATTGGGGAATATTTGTTTAGAATCATTGTCATGTTGGAAGGGGAATGACCTGCCCGTCTTCAGCTGTCTAGCAGAGGGATGCATGGTTTCCTCAAGAATTTGGTTCCCCTTAATCCTGATCAATCCCAGCTGAAGAGAAACATCCCCACAACATAATGTTGCCCCCACCATGCTTCACAGTAGGCTATAGGTATATGGTGTGTTTTGGGTTTTCAGAACGGTCGTCTTTCTTTCATTATTTTATTTTATTAGATGTTGTACAGCTAAATTTGTTAATAAAACTGGAAAAAGACGTTTTTTAAAATGGCTTTTGATTTCAAGCTGTCAGACAAAAAAAGTAACTATTTCAACAGGGTATGGTGACTTTCTATAGGCACTGTATAAATGCCATATACTATATAGGCTAGGCATTTCGACACAGGGGACACAGAGCAGTTCCAATGTTTGTCAATAGGCCTACATAGGCTATTTTTTTAAAAAGGATTTTTTTTTTCATTTTTGAAACATGAGGAATGTAGGGCAGTAGGCCTAGGCTACAAGGCAAAGCAGAAAGTTACTTCTTCATTTCGTTCATCCCACAGCAAACACACAACAGAAACTTCTCTGACCATGATTTTATGGTTTTATGATGCCTGAGAGAGGTTAGCAGGCAACAAAGTGCTATCAGGCAAGTAAAAGAGAGGACAACACATTACTCAGACAGGAGATTGTGGGCTCTATGTAGGCTACTGGCTTTTTGTGTTCATGACTGTCTTAATGATTTGCATTTACAGTCACATAGAACCATCGGGACAAAGAACAAAATAGGCTACTGTTAGCAAAGCCAACGGCTTTTGATATTCTATGAAATAGCCTACTCCTAACTACGTCTTGGTCTTTAGTTTAGGAGTATTTCATAGAAATCGAAAGCTGGGGTTGCCAACCGTTCAGTATAATGCGGAATCGTCCCGTTTTTGACACATACAAGTCTTGCTCCGTACTGAACAGTTCAGCACTGCAACATGGAGACTGCTCGTACGCGAGGCATGGAGTGAAATTGCTGCGCAGTTGATCAAGCAACCGCGGACCGACAGAAAAAGAAAGTAAACGTTTGGCCTGTTATAATTATTTGGCCATATGTTTAATCACATCGAATTAGAAAGCATTTCCTCCTGATTGCAATCAGGAGGAAATGCTTTCTAATTCGATGTGATTAAACATAGGAAGGCTATTTAATTATTTAACAATATTTAATAGAACAACATGGATTCTCGCATCTTCCATACAAACAGGGCAGAGACTGTACAATGCATTGTTTAGCATTGAGTATCGTTTAGTCAAATTTGAATATAACATGGTCAGAAGATTGTAGCCTAGTCTTTCATTTAAAGATCTTGCACACCTATACGCATACGCCGTTTACCATAGAGTTATATTCGGGCATTCAAATGAAATTTCATTATAAGTCATATCATTATTATTTCATATAATAGTACCCATACAATTGCAGTTTTTTTTTTTTTTTTTTCAGAAGCAATGAACTATTCTACACAGCAAATTTCTGGAGTTCAAAAATCTGTAGTTAAACAAAAAAGTGTTAAAGTGTTAGATTTTGGGAGTTTATTCTCTACATTTAACTACAGCTTGTGTTCAGGGTAACTCTTTAGTGGTGTAATATGTAGGTGTTCATTTATTGGGTGTTGAGGACTGTGAGGAGCCTGATTCAACACTACACCTGAGTTTACAGCACTTGGACTTCACCGTGACTCGAGCCAGGTAAAAGTGTGATTTTACTTCTTACTACTACTTCTAATGTTAATAGCCTACCATACTTTTACTTCGAATGTTATATTAGACTGTGCAAGATTTTAAGACGATAACAGGACGTAACGGTAGCCTACATTTGTAACCTTATATTTTGTCAGACTGTGATGGCCAAACTTGCTAGCAGCTAGCTGCTGAAGTTAGCCCCGAACTTTTTGGCAGCTAGCCCCCAGACTTGTCATACCATGCGTTATCATACTCGTCATTACTGATGTCTTTGTGTATTTAAGTTAACATTAGCCTACGCAGTTTCTTGTCATATCAATGTACTGAACAGTACCGTTGTTGTTTCCTTAGTTGACTCGACACGGCAAGGACCGTAACGGACGCAAGAAGGGGACCCGTGAGGGAATCACGACGAGATGACACGGTAAGGCTACTGTCAGTCTCACGTGAAACATTGTAACGTAAATGGCGGAAACACTGTCGCCTAAAACCTAACTTTTTCACATAGACCTAAAAGAAAACCTAGCTTTTCCCTAGCTAACCAGCAGTAGTGTTTGAAATTGTTCTTTGTCTTTGTGTTTCAGTCCTGCCATGAGCCTGGAGGATCACCTCATGTGAAGGAAACCCTCAGCCATATCTTCTGGCCACAGGAACTTCAAAAGGTCTTGGACAGAAAGCTTCTTCCATATCGGTCATGCACACACTGGAATATAGCCTCTGAATTTAAAATAAAGATGAATATTGAAATAAATAATGAATGTTTTCTGTAGTCATTTTCACCTAAAACATTATTTGTGTTTTTAATTATTAACTCTGAAAAGTGTTAAATAAAACCCTAACCCTAACTGGTAACACCATGAAAGAGTTCACACTAAAATTAACTCCAGATGAGAGTTGTATTTTACTCCACATGAGAGTAGTATTTTAACACCTACAAGTGTTCAGTTTTAACTCCAAAAAAGAGTTTAAAATCAACTCCCGGAAAAGAGTTACTTTAACATCTCCCTGGAGTACATTCGATGGTCTCACATGTACACTTAAATGTAGTTGATATAAACTCCCAGAGAGTTTATTCCAAAGACCAGAATTTGCTGTGTAATTATATCTTACATTAGTAAAACAGGTCTCTGATGGATTTAGAATTTTGGCACTTTAAATATTTAATATATTAAGAACTGCATGTCTAACAATATAATAATACGTATGATATTATAATGATGATTTGATGAGGGGGGGAGTCCTATGACCCCAAAGTCTGCCATAACCGGGCCTCAAATTAAAGAAGTTTGAGGCTGCGTTAGTGTTTCTCAAAGCCTACAGCGGCTAGTGGGTCTGTGTATTTGACCAACCCCCCCAATCCGCTCCATTTTACATTGAATGTTACTTATTTTATTTTCTCATATAGCCAACCCTACTTCTTAATGATATAATCAAAGGAATCTGCGATGCCAAATTCTGTAATGTCTAACTGTAACAGAAGAACAGGCGCCGGTGCTTACTTGGGTCCCCAGAAGAACTCGAGAAGACACACTCTGTGGATCAGACAGATCACAAACATGAGATCTCTGCACAATATTTCATCTCTTAAAATGTAGGCTATCATTCAACAATTATTTTAGTTTTTCATAATGTGTGTGTGTGTGTGTGTGTGTGTGTGTGAGAGAGAGAGAGAGATAAACCGATATCAGGAGATATCGGGATATATATTACCTGTTATTGTAAAAATAACAATTGTATATAGAAGCTTCATATGATCCGCCATTCTTGAGTATGGAGTTCAAGGGGCTGTTCTCTGTTCTCTAAACATTAGTCGGTTCTCTTCTCCTTGGAATGCTACCTTGTCTCTTTTAAAACGTTATGGGTCTACGTAGCGTCTTAGGAGTGTTCTCCTTATTTGGGCATCTGCTATATTAATCTAATGTGTAATTGCGTAAGAGTGCAAAGTAAGAACTTCTTTGGAAATTGTGATGCAGAGCTACTTGTATTACACAATGCTTTAGTCCTTAGAAAATGGTTAGTCATCTGGTTGGTCATCTGCTTCCTGTTTCTGTTTTTCTGCTTCTTGGGGTCTTATCAGATTTAAACTGACTTCAGGTTTACTCCCTCTCTTTCCCAACAGCAGCTGGTTGATAACTTGCACAGTGGTTTGGATCTGAGGATTTATTTTCGGGTACTGTTATAATGATACATACAAATTTGGTCCGGTCGCTGTAACATGCCTCTCTCTCTCTTTCTCTCTCTCCTCACTCGAATCCCACACACACACACCCTTTCTCGCTCTCACGTACCCCTCCCACTCTGGATACGGAGCCTGCGGCTTAAAGAGCCAGCCCCTAACTTTACAAACAGCGTTTTCCTTCTTCCTCTGCTTCTGACCCCTCATTGACCCATAGTAGTGAGTCCTCCATGTGCCACAAATGGGAGTGTGAGACAATGTGTGTAGAAGTGACACTGTGACACTTGTGTGACACTTTGACCCTGACTCTGTATGATTGTCTGAAAAAAAAAAACTTTATGTACATTACAGTATATGTACTCATGTATGTTTTGTGGATATTATGTAATACGTTTCTTAGTTTTTGTAGGCATGAATACGTTGCTTATTCAGCCCAACTTTTGTTGGTTTAAGTGCACTATATTGGCAAAAGTATTTGCTCACCACACTTGACTCACTTCCCATTCTTAATCCAAAGGGGCCATGGAAGGGACAGGAAGGAGCCATCCCCAAACTCCTCCCACAAAGTTAGGAGCATGGAATTGTCCATAATCTCTCAGTTAATGCTGAAGCATTCAGAGTTCCTTTCACTGGAACTAAGGGACCAGGCCCAGCTCCAGGATGCCCTCATCCTGTTCCAACATGACAGTGCACCAGTGCACCAAGTAAGGTCCATAAAGACATGGATAACAGAGTTTGGCGAGGATGAACTTGACTGGCCTGCACAAAGTCCTGACCTCAACACCTAGAACACCTTTGGGATGAGTTAGAGCGGAGTCTGAGAGCCAGTCACCTCGTCCAAAAAGAATGGTCAAAAATCCCCATAAACACACTCCTAAACCTGGTGGAAAGACTTCCCATGAGAGTTGAAGCTGTTATATATAAATATGGGTTGATTTTTTTTTTGTCCCTGTCCGTCCCTGCAGGCACGTGCACACTCGCATGCACACACACACAGTACACAAATACACAAAAACAGACAGACACCACATGCTTATTTATATACAGAAAAGTTGCAAGAGGGATGGTGTATGAGATGAAGACAAATTGACAAGCGTGATTTATTTTTGAGACACTGGGTTGAGACAACGAAAACAATCCAGAATTCATTCTGCAGAATAGCAATATTGAACAAGACATTTATTTCAGTGTGTCTCAATATAATCGGTAGATCCCGCAGGGGACAGTATAGTCACAGAGCAGTCCTTCCTGGGTTGCCCTGTGCCATGTCTGACTGCTCATGCTAAAAATGCACTCTATGTCAGGAGAGTCAATAACATGATTCAGAAGAATGCAAACACCCGGTGGTCAAATCGTTATGTCTCCATAGCAATGCATACCCATTCTTAATCTCGAGAAAGGAAGGGGCTTTTGAGTTGTCTGAATTGAATCAGTTGTGAGCACACAAAAAAAGAAAGAATGGCAACAAGATCAACGTCATACCCATATACTGTATATGTAAAATCTTTCATTCATCTGTGGCAAATGTATATTATGCTAAATGTATTCTGTTATGTTTGACTAACAAAAAGTCTGAGAACACAAAAGATACAAAGATACATTTGATGTATTGCAGTCAATTTCTTTTACATCAGCAAAGACTGTGGACAAAGACATGCAACCAAAGACATACAAAATTCCACCAAAAAAGGTCTTTCAATCTATCTCAGTCATTAACATTGCATTCTTCATTTGTTAACAGTGCAGCTTGGCCGGGTGTATGATTGAAAACAAGGCTCCATGCAATATGTCACATAGTGGCACAGGAGCGACCCCACTAGACAGACAAGGGAAACAGCAGTTGCAGGCTGACCATGGAGATCAGAGCGAACGCTGGTCTCACTGTCACAGAGCCACTGGGGGGAGGAGGGGGGGCCGGGGTGGTAGGGGTGGTAGGGCGTTCTGTGGAGAGAAGCATGGTATCTATGTTAAGGTTATATTTAGCAGACACTTTTGTTTAAAGCGACTTACAAAATATACCTTACAAAAGTTAAAATGAACAGTAAACTGTTTTTGGTAAGACAATAAAATAGGAGTCTTTAGACCCATCTTGAAAGGCCCATAGTCTACTATATGTGATTCCAGAATGTTTGTAAACAAGGGTAGAATGCGAGTGGCTTCCACTGATGTACTACTGTAAACGGCTACTGTAAACGTAGTTAAAACATTGTTGTTAATCAAGTAGTTAAAACAATACGAAAACGTCTTGTGTTCTGGGGTTGCGTCGCCAGATATTAAGCAAAGGGAGTAGGGTTTAATCGGTTTCCTTCAGAAACAGCTAAATGTATCCAGCAGCGACAGTGGGGCTAGATGAGGAGGATAAGCAAGTGGACGTCAACATAATGAGTGAGAAGATAGCAAGACTTCAGTTTCATATGTAAATCTTGATCCATTATAAAATATTATTCATGAAGGCATTTTCAGGGAACATTTATTTTGACATTATAGGCTACTATGGTACCATATGGTGTGTAAAATGTGTTTCCATTTTTGTAACTAGTAGCCTAGAAGAGTCTCCGAACATAGCTATCCAAGTTTGTCTTGATTTTTCCCACTCCAGCTTTGGCTGTAAGCTTAGTATTTCTTTCTGTGTTTACTGAACCTGTATTCTTAGCTGTAAAGTCAATTAACTTTGTTGATTTATTCGTCTTGAGTTCATGTTACCTGCCACACTGAAATAGCTTGTACATTGTATGTTAGTAATGCTATTCTGATGTTAATGTAGCGTGTAAGTTTAATGTGTGAATGGGCAAGTAGCGTGTTATCGTTTAAGATAGATTAGTATCTTTCTGTTTAGTTGTCACTCGTCAATTTCACCTGTCTGAAGTCAATAAAGGAGCATGGCACTCATTGTCCTGGCGAGTTTGGCTTGCAGTTCAACTGTGGGAGTTTGTTTAATAGTGAGAACGCTTCTCTTTTGCCAACCGGAAGAATGTTTGTCGGGCTCTACAGTTGTTGCGATGTCATAGTGAATTGTCGTATTGCAAGAATGCAGAACTCTAGGCAACTCATTCAGAGGAACCACTGAAGGAAGTTCTTGATATTGATAAAATAAGTTTTGTAATAGTTAAATAGCTATTTAGTCAGTTGATAGAGTCAAAATAGTATGACCCTATGTTCACTCAAACAGGTTGTGTTAGGCTACTGTGGAGTTTTCTTCTCTTATGTCTCCATTAATTGTTAGTAAATGTAGGCTAGCCAATTGAGTAAGTAAATAAGTGAACAATTTTACAATTTTTACTCCACAATATTAGTGATTTGCTTGATTTTATTGGCATACATTTTAATTACCAGCAGATGGCAGCAGTCACCTACCCTCTTTTACAGTGAAACTCATACACACTGCACATACAGTACAAACCCATCAGGCGATTAGTAAGTGTGACTCACCAGAAACTGTCACTCTCTTAGTGGCTTGGGCCATTCGCTGGGCTAGTGAGTTCTGTGCGATGCACTGGAAGGACTGGATTATCCCGGGTGTATCTGGGGTCCATCGGACTTCAACTCCATTGGCTATGAAGGAGCCAATGATGTAGCCGTCGGGCAACCTCCAGGTGATGGAACAAGGCAGCGTGCAGTTGGCCTGACAGGTGAAGTTGTGCTCCACCCCAGCCTCCACCGTGTCCGGGCCAAGGATGCTAACAGCTATTGTCCCGACTGTGGGGAAAGGAAAAGACAAACACAGTCACATTTAGATTATGTTCCAGCTATGCTATCCCATTTATTGAAAATGAAATAGACTTCTGAATGTGTGCTAGCTTTTACAGATATTATGGTCTGGATACTGAGGATGTGGGTATCTCATTGCAATTAAATTTAGATAGCCTATAGACACACTATACATGGTCTATCTGATTTAAGGCAAACTGGTGCATTTAGTGCTGTAGATGAGAATGGCACATAACACTGTCCTGTACACTAGTCTTTGATACATAAAGTCCAAAACCAAATAAAAATTAACATGTTATTTACCAAAATAACATGTTATTTAGAGCATAAAAGAGCAGTGTAGGGCTCATCTAAAATAACTCTGAGATGACATGGCAATAGGTACAACCATTCATAATGTTGTATTGAGCATACTGTATCATCATGACCACCACAACCTAAGGTGATAAGGCAGTGAACTCACAGCTCAGCAGGTACCCTCGGCTGGTCACGGTGATGGTGCTGTTGGCCACCTCGCACTCATAATAGCCACCATCGGAGGGCAGCAGAGACCTGAAGGCTAGCGTGGCATTGTGCTCGCTGAGACGCATCCTGGCATCGGTGTCGAGGGGCTTTCCGTCTTTGAACCAGGCGGTGGCGATGGTGGGGCCCGAGCCCTGACAGGTCATCGTGAAGGACTGGCCCTCCTGGGGATCAGAGCTGGTGGTGGGCTGCACACTCACCGGGTCTGTGGGAGCACACAGTCATACCCTACGCTATGATGTGTCCTTAGGTTTTGCATTATTGACATTGCCAGTTTTACAACAACTCTCCGTTCCTGTATATTATCGATTCATCTGCAAATGCAATTGCTCCAGTTGGACTTTGAACAAAGACAGTTGCCACGTTGCTGATGTCTTTGTTGACTTCCTTCTTACCGTAAGTCGCACAAGCATTTCCTCCTTCCCAGCACCACAAATGGTTGACGATATATTCTGCCTAAGTACTCACTGTTTATTTTGACGGTCTTGCTGGCGCTCCATGATTTGTTGCTGGCGGGGTTGACGGCGGTGCACTCCAGCTCCAGGCTCTCAGTCCGGCCGCTGACCGTCAGGGTCATGACGTTACCCTCCACTTCCTTCCCAGTCACCTTCCAGTTGTAGACACACTCTGGGGTGCATTCTGCTGAGCAGGTGAAGTCTGTCGGCACTCCGGCCATCACCTCACTGGGCCCGCTGATAGATGGAAAGAACGGGCCTCCTGGTTAGGAACACAGAGACCAGTCTCTGGCATAAATTTGTGGTCAAAATGAATGTCCAAAAAAAAAATAAACAGAGCTGTGTAAATGTGCATATACTGTACAGTCTGTTCCTTATTTATTAATCTGTCAGCTTGTATGTCAAGTACATACACTCTTTTAATATACGTCTACATACATACTGTAGGTTATAGGCATTTCAACACACGGAATGAAAAGCAGTTCCAATGTTTGCCAAAACATTTTTTAGAAAGGAATTCTTTCATTTTTTATACATGAGCAATGGAGGGCACAGTAGTGTTAGGCAAAGCAAGAGTTACCTCTTCATTTGGTTCATATCATGGCAAACACACAATAGAAGCTACTCTGACCTTTATGATTTTATGGTTTCATGACGCCTGAGAGTGGTTAGCAGGCAACAGAGTGCTATCAGGCAAGTCAGAGAGAGGACAATAAATGACTCAGACAGGAGATTGTGAGCTCTATGTACTGGCTTTTCTGTTCATGACTCTCTCTCTGATTTGCATTTACAGGCACACAGAGCCATCGCGACAAAGAACAAAGTACTGTTACTGTAGCAAAGCTGAACAGCTTTTGATATTCTATGAAATATTCCTACTACTTTTAGGAGGAAACTATGCAGATTGGGCAATTTCTTCTCTGTTTTCTCTGTTTTTGCTCGCATGTTTCTCTGCCGAGCTTCCTCTACATCAGTATATTTTGCAACACTCCTCAATTGGTCAGTCTGCCGTTACATGAGTATGATCACGGAAAAACTGTTCAGCTTAAAAAACTGCAGTTCCTCTTTAATTATATAATCACAGGAATCCAAGATGCCAAATTCTGTAACATCTACTGTAAATGTGAGAAGAACAGACGCCGGTGCTTACGTGGATCAGGATCACTAATAGGCAGAGAGAAGGCACACTCTGTGGATCAGACAGACATATCACAAACATGAGATCTCTGCACAAGATATCATCTTTCAAAATGTATCATTCAAAGATTGTCATTTTTCATATGTGTGTGTGTGTGTGTGTGTGTGTGTGAGAGAGAGAGAGAGAGAGAGAGAGAGAGAGAGAGAGAGAGAGAGAGATAATGAGAGATTGAGACTGATATCAGGATGTACATTACCTGTTATTGTGAAAATAAAAATTGTGGTTAGAAGCTTCATATGATCTGCCATTCTTCAAGTATGAGTTCAAGGGCCTGTTCTGTGTTCTTTGAAGATTGATCTGTTCTACTTTTCCTTGGAATGCTTCCTTTTCTCTTTTAAAGAGTTATGGGGCCTACGTAACGTCTTGGCAGTATATTGATCTAATGTCATTTTGTCATGCAATTTGGGAACTTCTTTAGCACATGTAACACAGAGCTAGTCTGTCATAATATCCTGCTTTAGTACATCGCACCATCCTTCAGGAAATGGTTGGTCAACCATGTTCTCTGTTTTGAGCTTTTTCCTGCTTTCTGGGGTCTTGTCGGAGATTTTCTTCTTCCGCTGCCTCTGACCCCTCACTGACCCATAGTGTCCTCCATAGGCACCATGTATGAGTGTGTGACACTGTGTGTAGTAATGTGACACTGTGACACATGTGTGACACTTTGACCCTGACTCTGTTTGATTGAGTGTCTGGGGGAAAAAAAAAACATGTACATACAGTATGTACTCAAGTATGTTTTGTGGGCATGAATGCATTCTTTAGTTTTTGTTGGTATGAATACGTTTCTTATGTGGCCCAACTTTTGTTGGCTTAAGTAAGTGAACAGTAGCAATAGTTTGCCTACAAACCCTTAACTGTATGTCATCATCAGCTGACATGCCTAATGAATGTAGAACTTCAAACAGAGTTTTGAGCTGTTATGTAATAGATCACACTTCAAATGCACTTAGTAAAATTAGCCCACCCAAAACGTATAATTTAAGATTTTTTCAACCCCTGAAATGTTTACATTAGAATATCTCTGCTGTCTGTTCTCTATTTATTTTAAGGCTAGTGTATCCCTCTTTGTTGTATCACTGTTTGGTGTGTGTGGTTTGGTATGTATTGGATCTTTAAATGCTCCAAAGTAAATTTGGCTAAGCTATCTTGAATCTCGTGAGTCCTGCCTTCCCTGATACAATGTCTCAAATGGAAAGGTATTTTTATGTGTTTGAGTTTCCTTTGTGACTCTCAGCCCCGCTGTCTGCTGGGCAATTATGAACACGCCAGATGGTGGCGCTTGTGCACAAGACAGAGAGAGAGAGAGAGAGAGAGAGAGAGAGAGAGAGGAAAGAGAGAGAGGAGAAAGAGAGAAGCAGAAGTGAAAAGACAAAGTCAAAATACATTTCAAAGGGAAACTATGAATACAAGTATACAACATTGAAAATCAGCTTGCCAGTGTCATCTCACCTCCAAAGAGAAGGGGGGGGGGGGGGGGGGGGGGGGTGTGTGGCTGTCCAAGGACACAAGACACTCTTTCCCTTACTCCAATGTAAAGATCCACTCCCACCCACAGAGTCAAAATTACTTCTGTAGGATTTGAAAATATCCTTCTTTAAGTACTGAATAACATCATCACTGTTGTGAAGTGAGAGATGTACAGATGGACATTTATTACTTGACTAGAGAACACATTCTCTCTCTCTCTCTTTGTCTCTCTCTACTGTACTTCCCTCCCTCTCTCCCTCTCTTCCCCATGATCTCATCCACCTTTGTACTCTTCCCTTTCCACTCACTGTTTGTTTAGTCAAACATTTACTGGCAGTGACCCAGCTAACCCTGGTCAGCTTAGACATCGTGGCATAGTTATTCATAATACTGCACCCATTACACTGAGTCAACATCCATACAGGGACATGGCTAATTCAGATTCTTCACACAAAAACATAATCTCATTTCATTTCTTTGGAAGACCAAGACGGTCCTTTTTGCGATGTTACTCCCATACTGATATAATTCTGTACAGTGTTGCAATATCACAACACACCTAGTCACCAATATCACTGAAACACAACAAACCTGAGTATGTATAAAGCTGAGAACACTAAGTTTGCAATTTCTGCAGTTAAGGTCACACAGATTTCAGTCACAGATACCTCAGAGATGTGACGACACTTCCTTCAACAGCTCTTGTGACACAACTGTAAGTGTTGCAGTCAGAGGACTTTCCTGGGCATTTCGTCCACAGATAACATGATGGTAATGGCCCCTCTGCTATTCCTGTGGGAAAATATGCTGTGCCAACAGTCTGTGTCTTCAACCAGTTAAGAACACACCACTCACATGACTACCCTTTCACTCTCTTTAAGCCAAGCTGTCAGCTGTCTCTTTTATCTTATTACAACTTCAGATATCTCTGCTCCTTGATCTTACCACCATCTCATGTAAAGAGAAGGGTAACGTATAGAGTCACCTAAGGCATTCAGAATGGAACCAAATTCCGTATCAACAACATACAGTACACGTTAGAGGGCAGTAGACATGTGGACACATGTAATAGACAACCAGGGTTTAATAGACAACCAGGTTTTACCAGATACCATTTTTTTCACACCATACAAGATAAGAGTCTGTGTTCCATCCGCATGTTTGCGATGGGGGAAGGGATCTTTTGATTCTCACCGTGTCTTGCTCTCAGAAACATGTGGTTGTGTATGTTAATGGAAAATAATTGAATTTGTATGCAGAATTTTTTTTTTTTTTAAATTAAAATATTTGTTCTTGTCTGTTGGCAGCCACACCTGTATTATGTTTATCTAAATACCTCTGAGGTTTGGCAGGTGGTGGGCACACATCCTGTTTTCTACTCATGAGCCGATGCAAAGCACCTCTGGGTATGTGTGCAACAGCATTGCAGCTGTGGTGCAAACTTTGTAGTGTGGGTTCACCACAAAGGTTCACTGGAATGTGTACACCTGTACCCTTGCAAGGTTGCAAATAATACAGTCAGACATACATGAATAGTTCTTACAGTTAATTTCCCATTACTGTCATACAGTGTAATGTGACAGGTAAGGTAACCGTGACAATCTGAATGGGAAGGAAATAATGGTGAAACTATTAACCGTGCAGGAACATTTTACACAAGCAGCTTCCTCTCAGAAACTGTAACTGCATGTACATTTAACTCAGTGAATGTGCACGTGTGTGTGGATGGGTTAGATGGCAAATAGACAACTGTTTCAGCATTTCAAATTTATTTTTGAGACAGCATCAATACTTCGTAATGTTCACAATCTGCTCAAAGTCTATGTAAAAATTTTACAATATCACATTTGAAAGGCATCATTACTCAAGTGCATTTGTACAGTACATGGCACTGTAAAAAGAGGGGGAAATGTGCATATCAAGCCTTAAGGAAAAGACAGCATTGCATCTCTAAAAACAGGCATCCCTGAGGCATGTTTTCACATAATAATAAATCACAAAATTGAAAAATTGGAGACAAGCTTCACAAAAGATCTGATGAATACAAGTGACCAAACAGATTAATAGAAATGTGTCAAACACAGTGCATATGATAAAATATATTAAAACTCTTTACACAATGAATTGTTTCTAACTTGCAATTACATAACACTTCATCTCCTGATCATTCATAGGTTATTTCTAAAAGTAAAGTAAAGTAAAGCAGTATGGTCATAACACTATGAAACATTTCATACACATCTATTCCCAAAATCATACAATTCAATAAGTCTGCAAAATTACACTATTAGAAAATAATTCATACCAAAAACATAGTACCAAAGCACAAAATTGGCTTGAGTATTCAGGAGCAATTTTAACCAATTTAACCAATTTTAGAAAATAAATCTTTAGCTAGTACTCATGTATAAATAAAGCCAAGCATGCATTTTAAATGCATGGGAAAAAAATGCTTTGAAACGTCTGAGATCAAGTGACATCCACTTTCTCCAGCTGAATGCATCATCACCTCTGCATCAATGTGTTAATTAACCCCTCACTATGCTATTCTTAAATATGCACTATCACATGTGTCACATAAAAAGTGACAAAGTGACGAAGTCCTATACAACAAGAGACTTCTGTGGTCTACAAATGAATCTATCTCTTTGAATCAAATCTCAACACATACTGTAAATCAATTTTTTTATCAAAATTCATCACTATGACAATAAAATGATAACTATGAACGTAAATACATACTGCAATGCTGATTAAATTAACTGAACCCAAGTGATGAATATGTGCAACCCAAATGAACATAGTGATGGTATTTGGAGTGTCACATGGACAGTAGCAGGACAAAAGTGCAGCCAGAGAAACACGAGAGGATGGTCATTTTTCTGGACCTGAGCATACGTCACCTCTGGTCACACCTGACGGGGTGGTCCAGGAGCCTGTTGGGCAAACATATGCAAATCATGTAATAAACTTAGTCAACATCTGGTCAAAGACAGGTAAGCACACCGATGACACACACATACAGTATACAGTATAGAGCTTGTAATCTCATCACCTTAGTGCAGCACATAATCATCAGTTATTGCCCATAATGGTCATGGTTTTCCATCTATCAGTAATTTGTGGCCACTGTGGTCTCCTTTAGACCACAGGATTTGTTGGACATTTACATTTAGTGGATGTTTTCATTCAAAACTACTTGAAACACTATGCAGGCCCTAGATATCGACCCCATGGCATTGGGTGTTGTTATCAACTTGCTTTATCAGTTCAGCTACTTGAACAGTAGCTTCTCTCTCTGGGGTAGTTCAAGATCTAATTTTGTAGGCATATTTAAAGGGGGACTATGCATGTCTTTGAATCTTAATTTACCTTAAAGAGAAACTATACAGGATTGGCGATTTCATCTCCGGTTTCGGATTCGCTTTTAGTTTTCGCTCGTTTTATGCTTGCATATTTCTCTGCAGAGCTTCCCCTACAGCTTTAGCGTGTATATTTATACATAATAGGCTGTATATATATAAATAAATTGCAAGCGCTGTTCTTCTTGTTCCTTACGCGTCTCAGACTTCCAGATGTAAACAAGGAGCGATCGCCTCCTGCACAAACTGCAAGGTTGCAATAGCGGATAGGGACACAGGGGGCGGGAGGAAATATGACTGTTTTCGATAAAACTGGTCAGTCAAGCAAAACAACGATTTCTAAGCAATTTTATGACTATGAAAAAGTTGCACGGGGTCTCTTTAACTGAACAGCTTCGGAGTCATTGGAATGGTTATATGTCATTTTTAAAAAAAAAATTGGGGGGGAAGGGGTCTCGCAGCCTCACGATCAGTTTCATGATAAGACACACTGACCAATTGAGGAGTGTTGTTAAAATGTACACTCTAAAGCTGTTGGGGAAGCTCTGCAGAGAAACCTGCAAGCATATAATGAGAAGACAGCGAAGAAATCACCAAACCTGCATAGCTCTTTAAAGCTGCAATGAAAAAAAGAATTGCTGGATTTACTTAATTTTATCATGTACAGCGGTTGCACATTAATTAAATGTCTAGGTTTACGAAACTGATTCTGCTGTGATAACCCAATTTGATCTAGCAGTTTCAGTGAAATTGATTAAGTGACATTTACTGTATATGAAGTATTTATGTAATTTCAATGCCATTGTAGGCAGCCCAGATAGAAACCTCTCTTGTGGCAACCTTGATCTCTATGTCTGAGCCTAACAGATTACAGTATAGGCAGCCAACATAGAGATCAGGCCACTATTGCGCTAGGAGGGTTAGTTGCCACATGCACTCATATACACGTTCCTGCCTGCTACTGCTGTGCCTCTGAGTAAGGCACTTCACCCTCAGATGCACCAGGTACACTGTGTCTCTGGGACAGATACAGTAGGTCTCTGTAAGTCACTTTGGATGAAAGCGTCTGTAAAATAAACTAACAGTTTAAGCACTTATATACTGCACTTCGCCACTGACCTGGCCTTAGGGCCTGACTTGAGCATACACTGTGTTCTGATCTCCAGCATTTCCACTGTTTGCCCTCATACCAACTGCGTTTCTCGGAAAATTGAGATCTGCATAAGTAGGTCCCTGGAAAAACAAGCATGACAAAAAATTTGAAATCACTAAAAATCTATTTGTATTATTTGAATGTACATAAATCTATCACTTACTGATTCGCTCACACACACACAAACGCGCACACGCACGCACACACACACACACACACACACACACACACACACACACACACACACTCACACTGACTATAAAGATGGCCTTCAAACATTTTCAAAAGTAATGTAATGTTCTACAAACGTAATAACCAGGGAGGACACACATCACACACCTGGCCTGAGTTGGGACCAGCTGGAGAGCTGGGGAGTCTGACTCCTGAGTAAAGCGTCTCTCCATTTCCACCATTTCCCTGATCAACCGTCTTCACAGTTTTTCTCTGAAAGTGGCTGATGTCTGCATAGTTCAACTCCTGAAGACAAGTACATTTGAAACAAAGGAGCTTGTAAATATGCTATGATTTATATTGTATATTAAATTGACAGTATAAGGATGCTCAGTGATTCCAAGGAGATATGGGACTCAATATGCACCCTCGCAGTGGCATCTGCAAACTTATATGTGCATTCAAATGTTAACAGGGACAAAAGTGATTGAACACTATAATGTTACATCTTTAGATATTATGGTTAAGTAATTAGAAACTGATTCTTCAGCTACTGTGCTAATTCTGGACTAAACTAATTTCTTTTTTTTCCCCTGTTTGTTTTCACCTACAGTGCAGCTTGTCAGTTTTTTATTTTTATTTTTTTTATTCACCAACCTTAGTGTGGATACATAACAATTATAGAGAAAAATAATAGTAATTATACAGACATAAAACATGTAAGACACATAAGGGGAGGGGAAGGGGGTACTGAAATGATGTATGCATGTAGCTAGTTTGTGTGTGTATGGTAGTGTGTGTGTGTGTGTGTGTGTGTGTGTGTGTGTGGGTATGCGCATGTTTGATTGTATAGGCTGTTCTGGCTGAGGGGTACACATATGGGTAGCATGGTTTTGGTGGAGGGGGGGGGGGGGGGGCTGTTGCTGGGAGGGTGATGAGGGGATAGTAAAGCTTAGTGCCAAGGAACGAGATGTAGATGCAGATGAGGATATGAAGATGAGGATCTCCTGGCCACTCCGGGCCCCAGAGAGAACAGACCCGGAGGGGGGGGGGGGTCCATGGCATCCGAGGACGGGGGAGGAGATGCCAGAGGGCACGTCATCCCTGACCCACATAAGCCCCCAAGCCCCAGGGGAATCTTATTACAGGTTCCCCTCGTGCATCTTCCTCATCCTGGCTTTGTGGTGTGTACTGTTGTCTAGAATGTGGTGCAATAAAACAGGTGTCGTGCGCCCACATAGGGCCTCTTCAGGCCCTATACGGTGCACCTCACCTGGCCTTACTCTGGACGTGTTCTTGTGGGTGAGGGTTGGAATTGTGAACATCTAGCATGTGATGCATTAAAAAGCGAGGTGTGTCATGCAGAGCGGACCCAGGTGGCCCCCGGGCGGCCAAGGGCCCGAGGAGAGCAGGCGGCACAGGAGCCACTCGGACCCGACAGCGCGATTAGGTGTAAGGTCAGGCTTGGAGAGGAAGTGGGGGCAGGGGATGGGAGCGGGTGGGGGCATTAGGTAGTTGATCTCCATTTCCACTCCTTATGTGTATGTTACAGCACTGGACAGGGTGGGGTTGAATGTGTGTGTGTGTGTGTGTGTGTGTGTGTGTGTGCGCGTGTGTGCGCGCGCGCGCGCGTGTGTGTGTGTGTGTGTGTGTGTGTGTGTGTGTGTGTTGGGTGCTCATCGGATCAGGGTCTCAGACAAAGAGTGCCAGTGAAGTTATACTGTAGCTGTAAGAACTTAGACAATGATGACCAGATGGAGATGCTTTCCTGCGGGTGAGTTTCAGATGAATATTGTGATATTTCAAATGATATATGGTCTAACAACAGATTTTTCCAAAATAGAGATGTGATTTTTTTCTTTTGTTTTCCAGTTCATGAGGATGGACTAAACTAATTTCTAACATTTCTCAATCAACTGTGCTTCACAGACCTACCATCATTAGGTAATCTGTATGTGCACTTTATGGTGTAAAGTCCTTTTATGCTTACGGTTATATGCTATTGACCTACAGAATTACCCCTGCCTGGAACTGCTTTGACCTGTGTGGGGAAGTTCCTGTCGACCAAAGTGGTGTGATGAAACAGGAAGAGGAGACTAACGGGAACCTAGCTCATTGCACTGATAACACAAGAGTTATTACTGTATATCTGAAGCATGCAGCCAAAGATCATTACAGAAGAATGTGGATAAGGAATGTAGTTTGGACTCACCACTGAGCCATTATTGGCACGTGCTGTGTGAGAGAGGGATATCAATCAATCAAATAAAACAGTGACATATACTGTACCATAGTCTCTGATGGTTTTAAATCAGGAAAGGATGTAATGCATGATGAATGGTGTCTCATACACACACAAAACAGACACAACTTTTCTTTTCTTACCTTGATGAGGTTTTGGAGCACCCATTTTCCTATGGAGAATAAAAAATATTGCCTTAGTCAGTGTTCATTTACACAATTACTGTGCTCTAGCACATTTGAGTGTCTTTGAAGGCGAGGTTCTACACACTCCACAGCTCTGTGACAGCTGACTCCTGCTAAATCTGCTCCTTGAAATTAACCCATCTGGCGTGCACACTTTCAGAAAGCTTTTATGTACAAATACTGAGCTACTGTAGTACTGATCTGCCACGACGTGCCAGTAATAAGATGGAATAAGTCTTAATGTCAGTTTCTTAGAGGAGGTGATTAGACTGCAAGTCCATCGTAAAGTGAGCTCACCCTTTTTTCTTGACAAAATAGAAGGTAACTCCAGATACAGCTGCAAGTATGATAATGACTCCTATTACTATTCCGGCTATAGCTCCAGGGGTGAGGCCAATGGGAGGGTCAGGCTGGATTTTTTCTGTGAAGACAAAATGTGTGTCAATGCATGAGCAGTTAAGCCAAGGAATGAGTTGGTGTGAATGAATCACACTTCATAAAACTAATTGCAAGCTTTTTTAGGTGACGTGCGCCATAATTGTCTTCAAAAGAGCTGTATACTGTATGTAAAAATGCAAATGTCCCTATATCTATCAAATGAATGTTGCTTCTCAGCTCTGACAGATTGAGATTGAATTAAAGGTGAAGTTCACTGCTATTTAACAAACACTTGTTATCCAAATTTCACGATTTGCAAGACTCACAATAATAACAGCAATTGAACCCCGGACAACATCATCATTGCAATCATTGCATCACCCTTACAGTAGATGCAATGATTCAAGGTAAAATGGACAGAGGTATGAGATATTATGCAATATTGAATTAATATTGTGAGATATTTCAAATCCTTCAAACATCAGTCCTTGTCTCTCTTTAAAAAGATGCCAGTTGTATGACTCTTTCGTGGGCTTACCTATCACAGTGATGCTTTGTGGTAAAGATGTTTTAAACCTCAGGGTTTTAATATTATGTGCCCAGCAGCTATAGGCACCGCTCTGACTGGTCTGAACATTCTCCAGTGTGAGTTCTGGTCCCTCTCTGCCCAGCAGGGTTCCGTTCAGAGCCCATTGGAACTGGGCAGCAGGGTTGGACTCAGAGGAGCAGGACAGGGTGATGTCAGAGCCTGAACTGTAGTTCAGGGCTCCAGATGGCACTGTAATTACAGCACTATCTGGCCCAGCTGTAATTACATTATGATAGTACATTACATACATTATCATTCTGATATTGTATCTTTACTGTGGCCCACACTTCAGTGTTTACTGGGAGGGATCTTTGGTCCAATTGCAAAATGCAGAGGCCTTTGATGGTTAAAGGCCTATATTGTGTTCTTAATAGCTTTACCGAGTATAAAACTTTGCCTTTATCTTTGTGGTAGCTGTATCCTCTGCTGCACATCCCCAAACTGCTGACACATGGTGTCTCATTCTTTGACCTACTCCAACTTATATTGCCTATAGGTACCCATAGTAATTAGCTCGTGGGATTTATTATGTCACAACCTTCTGTCTTGCTAACTTATCCACTATGCTCATAATAAGCCAAAAACAGGCATGGCTATATGCTGACCATAGCATGCTGCTTTGATGGCTTTGTTGATGACAGATGTACATTCTGTATGTAGTGATTCAAACTGAACCAACCATGTGATAATGATTTACACTAAATCTGAGCTTCACAGAATGCTTCCCTGATGCTGAAGTGAATGCTGATGAACTGTAATTGTGAAATTACTTTTTGGAAGAAAGAATATTAGGCTACTGACATGCCCAGTAAAGCAGCATTTACAAAATCACCTGTACAACTAAACAACTATCACTAGGAGAACATAAGCCACAAGAAAAGACAGAATAAGCAATGTTTGAGCAATGAGGAATCACTAGTACCACAATCACATTTTGTGATGGATGAAGTGACATTATGAAAGCACTAACAAATTAGTCTCTGCCTTTGCACCCATTTGTGGTCTTTTTATATCAGCTGTCTCAATTTTTTCTTGTTTCACAATTGATAAATAAGTTCTTACTGAGATGTCACATTTCTCCTAAACCTATCGAAGGAGAAATATAGCAATACGAATAAAATGAGAAGAAACAGAATATTAATTCAACTTCAGGTCTCAAAATACCAAAGTAGCCTACTTTTATAGCTCCCTATTTCTTGTAAGAGGGGTTTAAGAGTAGTTTGATTTAATTTAGCCTTCCTGCGGGTTGTCTGTATACTGTTTGCATTATCTTCAACTGTTAGTCATTAATGCACATTCATTACGAAAACTCTCAGTAAAAAGCAAAGTGTGTGAGCCAACATGTATTTTTGCATATAACAAAAACATCAATAATTGATCAATAAATATATTATATAAGATGTAAATGTACATAATTTTCAATGAATTCTGCACTTACAGTAAATTGTCAGATTGACATCAGAGCTCATATCGACATTGATATGATTCGATGCTTCACAATTGAATGGTCCATTATCATATCTAGTCACATTCAATATAGTGAGGCTGCTCTTGTCTAGCAGAACGGTGTCACTTCCTGTGATAACAGTACTCCTGTTAAACCATTGAAATGAGGGGAAGGTTCCAGAGGCGGAGCATGTGAGAGTGACAGAATTGTTGAATTCCACCAGCTCATTCTGATCGGCTTCTGCTCTCACATTGGAGATTTTCTCTGGAGATTAAATACAGTATGAATAACTCTTAGCATATCGATGAAATCATGGCTTCTCAACACAATCAATAATTATAAGATCTTAGTAAACACATTCCAGACCACTGTTAATTTCAGAAAGTCATAACTTCCTATTTTAACATTCACATTATGTCTCAAATAGTAGCAGTTACTGTATGTGCATAATTTCTACATGTATTCAGGAACAACAGAACTAAGATGACAGAATTAAAGGTATGGAATTCGCTTTTTTGGCCATTTTTGCAAAATCACTTGAAATCCTATTCCTAACCCACTTACAGCCACTGAGAATTGAACTGGAAATTAAACACGTCAATCACCTGTGGAACGGGCAGGGCTCGAAAAACTCCAGCCAATTATATTCTTAACCCGCTACCATAATTTCACAGCTCTTTCATCAATCTAACGGTCTTAAGGCCATCGCCCACCAGAAGTGTACGCGGCGCGCCGCGCCACGAAAAAACTTCGAATTCCATTGTTTTCAATGGAGCATCGCCCACTGGAAACGTCTGCCGCGCAGCAGCCGCACAGAGATAGAAAACTATTCTAAAATCCTGCGCGGCAAGCCCAGACCGCTGAACGCCGCTGAACACCGTTTCTGGTGGGCGTTGGGCTTTACTCCTCTTCCTCCTCCCCCTCTCCCTGCCCCCCCGCGCGTGCGACCCTCAAAGCTGGTGAGCTGCGAGCAAGTGCTAAAATGAAACCAACTAGGCCTACTTCACGTCCCCTATGTTCATTTATATCAGAGGAGGCTCCAGACTACAGGTGAAGCAGTGCTTCACCAAAAAACAAACAAACAAAAAAAAATAACAATACGGTAATACAATAATCCCATTTTCACTGTTTTGAAACAGAAAGACAGTCACTAAGACGAGCTGTTTTCCTGAAATCAATTCTGGGAGTGACAACAGCACCACTTTCCCGTTTCAATGAATCCTTATGGCAGATAAGTCCCACCCGTGAAGCAGTGACCGATAGGTAATACATAATAACACTCAACGGCCAATGGCCAATCAACGCCTTCATTAGGCAGCTATCGTTAACTGACTTACTAGAGCTTCATAATCAGCATAACAACATAAAAGTCATTTCATAAGACAGATTTTGTTATTTATAGTTAGTGAATATCTTTTTGTTTCCTAATATATATTTGTGTAGCAAGAGCCCTTACAAGCTAGGAGGGTAGCTTGCTAGGAGGGATAGATAGCTTATCGTTCCGACCACCTAGCAGCTGCAAGATGCACCCTGATGGGAGGATGGGAGGAATATCGTTGACTGCATTTTACAGGATTATTTTCAGTCATATTCATAAGAACAAATTACGAGTGAAAGCAGAGGGCAGACCAAAACCTCCTGTGAAAATTACACAGCTCGTTGATGCTATGGCAGTGGTTCTCAAACTTTTTCTTTCATTCCCCACTTTGATCAAGGGGGCTTTCTCGAGCCCCACCTGTCCATCATCACTCTAAGAAAGTAGGTCAAGCTCAAAATTGTCAAGTTTATTGGCATAATGTCAGTTGCTAAATATACATCAGTAACAAATAACGTTTGGCTACAGATAAATATCCGTTCAAAAATAGAGAAAATAAAAATCTATAGATCAATGACCAATAACGTCAGTTATTAGTCATTGACAAGGTGTCAATCCTTGTTTCAAAAAAAGCTGATTTCCAAAAATAAAGAAATAAGGCCAACTATAGGCTACCACTGTGTTATAAATGAAGGTTCACCACTCTCACAACCTCGCTCAAAATCTTATTCAGGTCAGGCCTTGACGTGTGCGCTACCCTATGAATGAAACAGTCCGTCCGTTGCGCATCAGGCGCTACCCTCTTTATTACGGCCTGCAGACCATTTCTTTTACCTGCTATCGTCTGTGCGCCATCCGAGCAAAGTCCCTCACAGTTGTCCCATTTGATGTCATGTTCTGCCAGGTAGACTAATTGTTGAGAATGTTGAATAGCTCATCAGCAGTGGCCCTACTTTTGACATAGGCCTACTCGCAGAATAGAATATCTTCGCTCGCTGTCAAGTTTACAAAGCAGACATAAGCAATAACTAAACCACCTTTGTTACTGTCAGTGGCTTTGTCCACTTGCAAGTCAAAACTAGTGTGACCAGAATTCTCTGAACTAAAACCGGGACACTTTATGCATGATCAAATGTAACGTCAACATGCAACAGGTGAATTTTTTTCCACACGATTCCACACACACAAATCATAAGTCGGACGTTTTATGCTAGTTTCTACATGGGCTTGCTGTAGGTAGTGATCGGGCCATATTAAAACCACTTTTAATAAAATCGGGCTTTTGTCGGGACTCGGGACACGCCACTCAAAATCGGGACTGTCCCAGGAAAACCGGGACGTGTGGTCACCCTAGTCAAAACATGAGTGTTTGCGTTTGTCAAGCAGTTGTTCTTCGAGATCGCAGAACAGCAATTGTGTCCTTGGACAGATCGCCAAGATATCCTTCAATTTCACTGCGCTCGTCTCGAACATGAACGTTTTTTTTGTTTCCGCTGCAATTAAAATGCCGACGTCAATCATTTTTTTCAGACTATGGTTCCAGGACAGACAAACATTTCCATCTGGTCAATGATACAAGAGTCTATATTATGCCGACCTTGTTTGTGTGTGTTTTGTGAGATGGAGGTGCATGCTCGTAATTATCAATAAAGGAAGGCATAGGCTATAGATTAAAAAAAATCTCCAGTTTCTCATGTCAGCTCGCGCCCCACTGGCATGTCTCAGCGCAGTTTGAGAAACGCTGTGCTACGGTAAGGAGACATTTCAATTGTAGAATGTGAGGAAGAACCGTGAAGTAAGGCTGAACGACGCGCCTAAAGGCCACCCGCCCCTCGACATGCACATTTAATCCAAATAAAACATTCACAATCGTGAAAGCAATGACGCATACAAGACGACTAGCTAAATTATTGTTAAATCCGGTTAGCATCATCAGCATGCTGTATAGGCTACCTGTAATTAAAACTCTTGCATTCAAGTTGACTAATCATCTCAATACCAAAGTTTTCCAAATTCAAGATTCAAGGACCTGTCCCAAGGGGAAAAAGTATCAGCCTACCTTGAAACTTAAACACATATGGGGAAACTGAACAGTCCAACCAGTAGACTATGATAAGATACCCAACTATGCTTCCTTGTTTACAATATTTTGAGGCATGGAGTTGTAACATACAGTGTAGCAGGCTATAATCTGTATAAAATGCTCACCTTCCACCAGCTGCTGCATATATTTACCCTGCTGAAAAAAACAGCAAGAAACCAGCTTAGGCTGGTAGCTGGTTTTAGCTGGTTTTAGCTGGTCTTTGCTGGTTTTCTTCCAGCTATTGCTGGTCTTTGCTGGTGTAGCTGGTTAGGCCACCAGCTAGACATGCTGGCGTGACCATCTGAGGAAGCTGGTCGTGCTGGTGTGACCAGCCTGTCGTTTGGGATACAACTGGTTTAAGATGGTCATGCTGGTGACCAGTCTGTCAAGCTTGACAAAGATGGTCAAGCTGGTTTTCTAGAATATACATAAACTGGCGTGGCCAGTAAAAACCAGCAATGTAGACCAGCAACACCAACTAAAATGACCAGCTTAAGGTGGTACGACAATCAAAACCAGCTGAATTACCATCATAAGAAGGTATGTTTTCGCGAGAGTTTTGCTGGTTTAGCTGGTTAACCATCGCTACAGGGTGGCCAAATAAGCTGGTTAACAAGCTGGTCAACCAACAAACCACCTTTAGCTGGTCAGGCTGTTTTTTCAGCAGGGTATTGTTGAAGCAGAGCTGCAGTTAAATCTTTGATTTTATTTATTGATTGGTGACTTTATGTTAATGGTGATGACTGGCGGTGAGTACTCATCAATAACTATTTTGTATTATGATGCTTTTATTTTTCTGAAAAATGCTTGGTTTTCACCGACTTTCACCGATCTGGCATGAATATTGAGATATGAATTTACAGTACCTTGTAAATAACCTCTATGTAAAATCTTTACAACAACTTATGTATTTTCATATTTTGTAGTGATTTAACCCTAATTGTAACTGCCTGTAGGGAAGAACAGTAGAGAGAGGATACATCAGAATGTAGTACAGGAAGAAGTGGTATCCTCTAAAAAAAGGTTAGGGAAAGAAAAATGGTAGGCTGAATGGCTTTACTTTCCAGGGGTGGGGGGTTAGGTGCTTGCCCGTTTGGGCGTCGGTCGACGGGATTATACACCAAAAATGTTGATGACCAGCCGCCCACGGATTTCTATACAAACTAAGACAGCAGATTCCTACGGAAACTCAAGCACCCACGCAATAAATAAGCTTTGTAGCAAAAATTACATTTTACCGTGACTCGGTAAAGAGTGTTGTAAACCTGACACCATTTTTTTTTTTTTTGAAGAACAGTAATCGCCAAATCTCAGTCCTGAAGTCCTGTAAGTGTACTATAGGCAAAAGCAAAAGAGAGAATGTCTGCACACTGCAGTAGCTCACACATTTGTAATTAAAAAGTTGCTATGTTTTATCCCAACAGGGTCTTCTTTAGGTGTGGTGGACATGTTTGACTGAAGATATTTGGTCCTGCACCTGGCCTAAAGATAGATGGGTTGTTGTGACTACGAAACTGATTATCATCCAGCTCCACTGCTGCAAAGAAGACTTTTTACAATGATAAGATCCACAGCTACCAACTCCATAGCCGACATCTGTGCTTCATTTGCTGTAGAAGTCAATTCTCTAAAGCATGCATTCACAACTCCTCCAGTTAAAGGGGCAAGCTATGAAATGTGTCACTCTCTGGGCTCTATCTTGATGATCAGAAACGCATTGCGAAGCTTATTCTTATCACGACACAAAGCTCATTGCTATCTTACATTAAAATTACCCCCCCCCCCTCTCCTAAAAATCATCATGCCACTGATCAAGAAAAACCTGGTCTATAGCAAAAGGCACAAAGCACATCAGAAGATGCACTGTCATGAGATTTGAGTAGCCCTTAGCAAGCAGTCCCTAACAACTTCTCTGCAGAATAGCCTTAAGATTTTTATTCAGTCATTCAAACATTATTTGAAACATTATAGAACAACATTTTTGTGCCAAGTGCCCAATGTTTGATAACAAAACCACCCTGAATGTGGACTAGCCTAAATGTATTTAAGCCAAGATACAGCCCTCAGTCTCCCCCAGCTAGGAGCATAACAAGAAACACCACATACCGCACTCCTACTGCACATCTTCAATTTCTTTGGTTATAACATTTCCTTCGTTAACTCCTCTCATTGACAGTGAGGTGTCTGAACTCCTAACATGTCTGTCTTTATGCCCAATGGATCGACTTCCAACCAACCTCCTCCAAGCCATATCTCCTACCATACCCCCGGTCAACTGATTGTGAATCTGTGACGTTACCACTACCCTTAGATGCAATGATTCAAAGTAAAATGGACAGAGGTATGAGATATTATGCAATATCTAATTAATAATGTGAGATATTTCAAATCCTTCAAACATCATTCCTTATCTCTCTTTAAAAAGATGCCAGTTGTATGAGACTTCCGTGGGCTTACCTATCACAGTGATGCTTTGTGGTAAAGATGTTTTATACCTCAAAGTTTTAATATTATGTGCCCAGCAGCTGTAGGCACCACTCTGATTGGTCTGAACGTTCTCCAGTCTGAGTTCTGATTCCTCTCTATCCAGCAGGGTTCCGTTCAGAGCCCACTGGAACTGGGCAGCAGGGTTGGACTCAGAGGAGCAGGACAGGGTGATGTCAGAGCCTGAACTGTAGTTTAGGGCTCCAGATGGCACTGTAATTACAGCACTATCTGGCCCAGCTGTAATTACATTATGATAGTACATTACATACATTATCATTCTGATATTGTATCTTTACTGTGGCCCACACTTCAGTGTTTACTGGGAGGGATCTTTGGTCCAATTGCAAAATGCAGAGTCCTTTGATGGTTATAGGCCTATACGTGTAGCTTTTATAGCTTTACCGACTATACAACTTTGCCTTTATCTTTGTGTACTCCTCTGCTGCACATCCCCAAACTGCTGAAACAATGTGTCTCATTCTTTACTCCAACTCTTTCTTATGTTGCCTATGTAATCGTATCCATAGTAATTAGCTCTTGGGATTTATTATGTCACAGCCTTCATGACTGTCTTGCTAACTCACACAGCCGCGGCCTATGGTTAGGGCTTTAAGCTGAGGGTTGCCGGTTCGATCCCCGACCAGTCCACGGCTGAAGTGCCCTTGAGCAAGGCACTTAACCCCTCACTGTTCCCCGAGCGCCGCTGTATTAAGGCAGCGCACTGCTCCGGGTTAGTGTGTGCTTCACCTCACTGTGTGTTCACTGTGTGCTGTGTGTGTTCACTAATTCACGGATGGGATAAATGCAGAGACCAAATTCCTGTATGCGCAAGTATTCGTGGCCAATAAGCCTGATTTGATGTAGTGATCCGAACTGAACCAACCATGTGATTGATACTGATTTACCTTAAATCTGAGCTTCACAGAATGCTTTCCTGCTGCTGAAGTGAATACTGATTAACTGTAATTGCTCCTACTAAAATAACCTTTTGGAAGAAAGTATTACTGACATGCCCACACTAAAGCAGCATTTACAAAATCACCTGTACAACTAAACAACAGGAATAACCATTACCACAACCAAATTCTGTGATGGATAAAGTTAAATCAAGTATTAACAAATTAGTCTCTGCCTTTAAACTTAACAACATTCAATCTCAAGAGTTTGAGCTGTTTGTGGTATTTTTATGCAGTTGTCTCAAAAATGTATTTTCCTTGTCTCACAATGAATAAATAAGCTCTACTGAGATGTCACATTTTTCATAAACCTATCGAAGGAGAAATAAAGAGCAATAAGAATAAAATGAGAAGAAGAACAGAACAACTTCAGATCTCAAAATACAATAGAGAAACATTCATTTTGCTTTCCTATGAGTTGTCTGTACTGTTTGCTTTATCTTCAAATGTTAGTCATTCATGCACTAATATTATGAAAAGTCTCAGTGAAAAGCAAAGTGTGTGGGCCAACATGTATTTTTGCATATAACAAGAAACATCAATAACTGATCAATAAATGTATTATAGGCTATAAGATGTAAATGTACATATTTTTCAATGAATTCTGCACTTACAGTAAATTGTCAGATTGACTTGATTAGAGCTCATATGGTCACTGATACTATTCGATGCTTCACACTGGAATGGTCCATCATCATGTCTAGTCACATTCAATATAGTGAGGCTGCTCTTGTCTAGCAGAACGGTGTCACTTCCTGTGATAACAGTACTCCTGTTAAACCATCGGAATGAGGGAGAGGTTCCAGATGCGGAACATGTGAGAGTGACAGAATTGTTGAACTCCACCAGTTTATTCTGATCGGCTTCTGCTCTCACATTGGAGATTTTCTCTGGAAGTTAAATACAGTAGCCTATAGATAACTGAAATCATGGCTTCTCTACACAACTAATCAATTAATTTTAAGATATTAGGAAACACATACAAGACCACTGTTAATTTCATAAAGTCATAACTTCCTATTTTCACATTCATATTAGGCCTATATGTCTCAAATTAGCAGCAGTTATGTGCAGAATTTCTACATGTATTCAGGAACAACAGAACTGGCAGTGGAAAAGTAGAAACCGCACTCAGGGGCTTAAATGTATACACAACTCTATTCCTAAGTGCCGAAAGAGCAATACAGGCCATAACAAACAAAAAATGACAAACGTTTCGAGCCTAGCCCATCATCAGTGTTTAAATTCTTCACCCGGCGCTCACGTCTCTTATAGGTTCCTGCACCAATCACCAAGAGTGTTAGTGAACCACTCAACCCTGTGTGTGTGGTCCCTGTATAGGTAGACATACATCCAATCACAACAAAGATACCTAATATCTGTCACGGTTTGGGGTTAGGGTTCTGGGTTTTTGGACTTATAGGGTGCTTCTCAAAGTCAAGGATTGCTCCTTCCAAGCCACTTTTTCAAGGACGTTACGTCATCAAATCTCGTCAAGCACTGTTCCAAAGTCAAGGATGCTTTCAAATTCTAGCAAGTACTGAGTCCTTTGTTCTGAGAATTTCGGAGAATTTTGGAGGATGCATCGATGGATCCTCGGAGTGAAGAAATAACCCACAATCCTTTGCGTATGAACAATTACAAATTTTCTGACGGTGCGGTTTTAAAAAAAAAGAGAGAGGGGGAGATGGAAAGTAGATGCAAAGTCAAAGAAGCAGTGCGTGTTAATGTAGGCTAAATATGATTTATCAAGTGTTTTGTTAATGCCATCGTATATTTGCTCAGGCATTTATATCAAGTTATTGTGCATATTCATCATAAATGCATAGGTCAATGTGCATGAACAAGTTGTGATAGTCTTGTTATTAATTTATCTCAGAACTTCGTCCAATACGAACTTTGTAGAAGTGTAACATTACCGTTGCTGTTGCCAATTACCGGTAACTTTACATTGATACTAACATAATTATAAACTACGGATTGTGATATGTGAAGACCAAGTCGAATGTGGAAATACTGTAGGCTACTCCAAAAAGTTTATAAGAGGAAAGTACAGCCGCAGTTGTCGGAACTCCTGTAAAAGCAGCACAATTTCCACGGTTCTAATTAAGCGCGTAGCCGTAACCGTGCACAATTGACGTGCACTTCCACACTCACTAGGCTGTTCCATTGCATGTGATTTTGACGGCTGGAGAGGGTACTGGGAAGGTGTGTAGCCTTGTCTCTCTAGCACTCGACTAGGCTGATTTGACATGGAACTACAATCTCATCTAGCGTAATAACAAGGGAAGTAGCAAACGTACCATGGGCGCAGTGATATCACACACTACAGTACTTACTGCTTGTTGCCTATGGGGACTATTTTCAGATATCACTGCGCCCATGGTACGTTTGCAACTTCCCTTGATTATTATGAGCAGGGCTGCCAAGTCTCACGCTTTGAGCTTGACAGTCACGCAATTTGACCCATTCTCACACCACACGCCATACTTGACATTTCTCACGCAAAATATTTCCCCATTTAGTGCGCTATATATATATATATTTTCATTATGATAAACTTTGGTCATTGCCTTGCCGTAGTTCGAGCTCTGATTGACTGACAGCAATAACCAATCCATCAGTCCTTTGTGCCTAAATCTCACCAACCACTGAAGGCAGGCATCACGCAATATAAACCAATCAGCAGTGTTGTGCATGAACGAGTTCAAAAGAACGCGTTCATTTTTCTGTGAACGCTGAACTGAACGCAACACATTTGTAAATAATGAATTTGAACGTGAATTCGCTCAGATTATATGAAATGAACGACGAACGTCACTGTTGATGTCCAATTAAACGTTACGGAATTTATTTTGTCCTGAGAAGTCGAGTGACACTATCTGCTGGCAATTTAGAAACAGCATGTCGTTGTCACACTCACTGCCCGCGGGTGCCACTCCTAAACTACAGCTTTGCACTACCTTACATTAGGCTACCCATGATCACGTTAAGCATGATGCATTGTACACAGAACCGCTGCTATGTGAATGCAATCGCGGAAAGATTCTGCACTTGTCAGTGATGATAGAGGGATGCATTGCGTGTACAAAGAGCTCTACATGTCACTGAACACTTCCATCGCTGCAGGTAATGCAGCAAGGCAGCCTCCTCCATACTCCCGGTGTAAAAACTACACTCTTCCGCTGTCAGGCATGCACAGCTGACGCATTTATTATTAAATTAATAAATTAGGCGTCGGTATCTGCCATAGACCTAAAAGAAAGTTATCTGCCCAGCGAAATAAAGCCCAATTTACGGACATTCTCAATTAGATGAGAACAACAGGTGGCTGTAGCCTATATTCCGTAAGAAACAGATTTTATTCAAATGAACTGAATTTGAACTAGTTCAAAATTAAAAATGGTGAACTATGAACGTGAACAGTTCACTTTGCACAAGTGTGAACTGAACTTCTAACTAGTTACTGAAGAGTGTGAACGTGCACAACACTGCCAATCAGAAGCAACGTAAGGCGGGTCTTGGCGCCTCTAACTTGTCTTTCAAACACAACAGCGCCGACTCCGACAATTAGCCTAGATTTAAAACGTTCTCCTTGCTAGTTTTTGTTCACACTTGATTCGCTGTTTCTCCTTGATTTTCCCATAGACAGTAAAAGATATGGACAGCGCTATCACGTAGACGGCAGCAGAGACCGAGGAAGCAAATTTCAACGGTTTTTTTAGGTCTTCTTATTTCGTCATAGGTCTCCTGCGCAGGCTCAGGTGTCGTACATGTGACGTAGGCACGTAGTCTGACCTATGGCGACGCTTTACTCTCGCTGGACGCATGCGCCTTTAACACTTTAGCATTGACTTTCGAAAAACGTTAATTACTCAGCCGATAAGACAGTTACGAGATTATTATGTCAATTTCACAATGTAGTATGTACCCCGACAATAGAAAATTTTCATATAAAGGCTTAAAACGCTTCAGCTCTAACGTAATTTGATGTCAAAGTGGCGCTTACGCCCCATAGGATTCAATGGAATGGCCAGCTAGCCACGGTCTTCTCGTTAGCATGGCGGCCGCCATACTGTCTACACTCTCAGAACGTTCGCTGCCCCCTTGGATTTTCCAAGTTAACGTTCAGGCTGCTAAGTCTATCATTGTCCTATTCTTGTTGCAGAGCTGTGTAACATTTATTTGCCTCTTTCTTAATAAGTTCACACTTGAAAAATCGACTCTAATCGGAGCTGCCAAATGTCACGCTTTTGAGTGTGACAGTCAACCTGTCCCAAAGATAATTAAGGGCGGAGCAAGATACTTCATGAGAAGCCACTTCCTGGAACCCGAATCGCAAGAGGGGGGGTCAAAATCCCCCTTTATGCAGAGCAGAGGCAGCAACTGTTCCATTGAAGTCTATGGACATAGATCAGAATTTCAACTATATGCTAAAATCTCCATTCTCTAGAGTTAGGAATGTGAATTTTGGGCACGGTTTCATGACCCTCAACCCCTTCTGACCACTTCAGGTACCTTTTTAGCATTTTTGAGCATTCCCGTCTGGAGAAAATCGACTTTATATCAGGTGTGCCCCTCTTGTTTATTCTGCTTATTGGCTGGTTGCTACGTACGCTCTACCTTGACAACACATTAGCCAGCCAGCTGAACCAAATCCTGATTTATGCTAACGACGATCAGATGGCGCTGGGGTAACTTAATGAGAGCAGCGACATATTTCCATTATTCCATTGATGTTTTTATTCAATTCCTTGAAATGTATGCTTTGTGTGTGTTACTTATATTAGAACTAATAAATGTAGAGGGCTTGAAAGAGCAGCAAGATTATTATGGAACATCATCAAGCATTGATAATCGAGTGCTTGATTTTGTACACCTGTGGAAAGGGACTTGATGAAACCCATGCATACGTCTGACACGCAATGACGCGCCTCTTTATGCAGAGGAAGTGATCCCCGTTTTGCGCCCATAGACATGAACTACGACGACGTATCTTGCTACGCCTTAAGGATCTTTGCCTGTCCTAAGGTCGGTGGACGAACTCTCACGCTTGCCATTTTCTGAAACTTGGCAGCCCTGATTATGAGAGTGTAGTTCCATGTCAAATCAGCCTAGAAAAATGCCAGATTTCATTTTCAGTTGGTCTTATTTCACTTTCTAACTTGAGAAAAGACACATTTTAAATGGGAAAATTACCAGAAATCTTAGTCACTTTTAAGCATGATGCTAGCAGGCGAGAAGCTAATGGTCTAATCCGATTCAATGATCTATGCTAGGCTAAAGCTAAAAGTTGTATCGCCAGACTCACAGAATGGCTGGATGAACCTGGAAAAGGTAAATATCGATTGTTTTGCTTGAGGGGAGGTAGAAAATGAGCTTATTTTCAAAAATGGCGGAATATCCCTTTAGGCGTCCTTCTCTGCTATTGTATGCTATCCGACTATCCGCCCTTACTAGAAAATCTCTAATGTATCTTGCTCAGTAATGGGAGAATAAGGGAACAGAGCTTGACTGTTGAGTATATGGCAATGTTTTCATATGGATTCTTTGATTTGCAAGCTATGTGTATGTGGTAGTACAGTTTATGGAGCCACACTTCTCTCTCTTATAAATGGTTTCGGTGTTCAGAACTTTCTCCAGGGCCTTGTTGAGCCAGGAAGATAGATACCCTCTCTGACTGAACTGTTACATTTCCCTCGTTTCACTATTGAAATCGAAAGTGTTTGTGCACATCCGTCTAATTCTAATGGAAGCTCTCTCTTTAAATATGTTGGGTGCGTGCTGGAAGCATGTAAAAAATATAAGCATGTGGGGTTTTTTTTACAGATTTTGTCTGTAATGAATTATTTTTGGAAATGCCATTTATTTTACAAGAATAGACTGTGGTTTCACATGTCAAATGTAAAATAACCCCATCAGAAACACAAATATTCATTATTGAAAAAACCTTAGAAACTACATTGAAGCATGATGTTGAAGTGATATTGAAAGTGTCCCCTCTATTTTACACTGAATCAACGTTGGATTTTCAACACATCAATCTTCAACAATCTTGTGATGTGCTGTCCCAATCCCAAATACCTAGCCTATCTGAGCCCATAGACCTCTGCAGTTCGCCTACAAAGGCTGCGTTCAGACTGCCAACCAAAATCTGATTTTTAGCCCATTCAGTGTCTGAACAGTGACAGGTCACATGAAATCCGATTTTTGCGAAATGGATCTGTGAGAAACTGAACTTTACCGTTCTCACCGTTGCATTTGCGTTGCTCCGCAAGCGCCAGCGAGAGAGAGAGAGACTCATGCGTTCGCACACACACACACGCACACACTCCCCCACGGTGTCCCTTGTTAATTGTAAAATGTGTTGTGTGTACTTTAAACTGTTGTTGCATGTTCTGTGGACTATACGTTAGTCAAGGGATGTGTAGCGGGTGTTGATGTTGGCCAACAGTGGTGTCGGGAGTTTGCCGCCGGTTTGGCGTTCATTCACGCTGCAAACCGATTGTTTGGTTTGCCGCGATTTCGCTCATTCATTCACTCATTACAATGTCATTATCAACTTCATTCTTATCAATAACAATTACGTAGTGTGGTACCCACTAACTTATCTTCCATTTGCCATGCTGTATCGCCAGTATTTTGCCTATAATCTGGTTAACGCATACATCTACTCACAACACTTCCTGGTGACACTGTCCCATTGCGGAAGCGCGCTCCGCGCCGGTGAAGTACCCGATTTGGTTCCCCCCCAGTTCGTGTTTCCTTTACGCCACTATACTAAAGTTCTTGCGTTGTGGCTAGGTTACCGTACGTATTCTTAGTACTGAATTGCGTTTTCCGGTTTTCAGCTACGGTAGCCGACTAGAGCTTCTGCAGAAAGACCTATAGGGGAAACACGAACTGGGGGGGGAACCAAATCGGGTGCTTCACCGGGACAGGCCATTATGTCTATTCTGCAGGGGTAGGGAGCAGGGCATTACGCTACAGGGGTGCGTTTCCCGATAACGATGGATAGACACTCTTACGAGGGTTTTCTACGATTCATCTTAAGATCGATCGTTAGGATTTGCCGACTGTTTCCCGAACATGCTCGTAGCGTGAACGCGCGTGCACTGATCTTACGATGCTCTTAAGGGGAGCTGTCCACGAGAAAAGTTCTGAAATATCCCCTAATTTGATTGATGGTGATGTCAGGTGACTGCACGTCACAGCTAAGCCTACCGTCTGAACTTCGGATCTATACATTAAAGAGTCACTTCACCCCATAACTCCACCCACTTCACATTTCTGAAAACAGCTTTCAAAATGGGCGAGACGTTCTGAAATTTGGAGAGAGAGTGCAGCACTGCTGCAACCAATCAACCATGGTGATTTCGTGTCAATCTGGAAATGAGTGCTGCGGACATGGCTTATCACAGGTAGGCTAATCAGGGCAGCAGGTGTTGGGGCGTTTCAGTCCTAATTTGTAACGACCCAGTGACGTAGTGTCGGACTAGAAGTGCAGGACAACGTCAGCATTCCAATAGTATTTTGGACCAACATGCCATGGCATGTTTTCAAACGGTAGTATGCGCGAGAGAGCAATATCTCCAATACAAAATCAGACGAAATGTTACTTTTGTCGAGAAACACGATTTTTGTCAATATTAACCCTGGTAATAGTACAGTTCACCACTTATGAGTATTTTCAATCAATCAACAGCTCAAAAAACCTATTTTAGGGTGCAGTGACCCTTTAATTCACATCAATACGAGAATAGAAAACCTTTGACATCTGCATGTAAGCATTCCAAGTAGCCTAGGCCATATACCACACACAGGCATACATACTTTTTATTATTTAACATTAGATTGTTGCCCCGTTTTTATGTTTGTTAGATAGGATATGTAACATATTAAGCTTCGGCTAGCTTACTCCTACAGTACATCGTTCATGCCAGTTCTTTGCTAACCTACTTGTGAGAGCACGGTGTGCTGTACAATAATGTTTCGAGGTGTCACGTTTGAATAAAGAGGTTGATAAGAAAATGAGGAAATGTGTAGGCTTAAATAACATAGCCTAGGCTTAGATTTTGACGCAGCACAGACTATAGCCACATATTCCGTTCTCTGTTTTTACCTCATAAGCCTAATAAAAAATAAAAAATAAAAGGCTAGGCTACACAAAAAGATAATTGCAAACTTTTCTGGCGACGTCTCGTTTCCTAACTTGTTTGTAGGCTATTTTTGTCCGGTTTTGATAACATCATTGTGTCCACTGAATGAATGCTATTTTGCATGCGAAAATCTGAATCATCACAAGTAAATACAATAAAGAATGGTAACGTAAGTTGGAGCATTATCTTAGTTGTAATCCCCCTGCATATCCTGCTGGTGACTCCACTGAGGCGCTCTTAGTCAGCAACGAGAACTCTGGAACACTCGTAGATCTACGAGTGTTTTCACGATGCTCTTAACTTACGATGGTTTCGGGAAACAGTCGGCAAATCTTAAGACGGTCGTAAGAGGGACTTTACGATCATCGTAGGCTTACGATGCTTTCGGGAAACGCACCCCAGGGGTGTTCAGGACATTATTTTGCGCTGTATTGTTTCTATATGCCTTTTGGCTATGTACTGCATGTGTTTATAACAGACATATGTCTTATTCATTGTATTCTTTTCTGCTATTTTCTATATCCTTATTATGTTGAATTAGGATATATAGTATTAGTTAATATGTTGTATACTTCCCTGGTTCAATGGTGTGCCTCAATCATCCCCAAACAGGCCAATTTAGACTAATAGCTGGGACTATTTAATGGGGTAGCTCAGTTCCCATTGTGTGTGTGGTAGGGGAAAGACTCTCCTGTTGTGAGGCAGAGTAAGTTATTCACTCAGTTCCCATTGTGTGTGTGGTAGGGGAAAGACTCTCCTGTTGTGAGGCAGAGTAAGTTATTCACGCTGTTCTTTGATTGTGCAATATTGGTGCTACTTTTTGTTTGTTTTTGGTAGGAACCAGTTTTTGTTTATTAGTGTTGCTATTTTTTGACTATGCTACAAAATAAATAATCTGCATTATTGAAACAACATCTCTCTGCGAGTGCCTTTCCACCATTTCCACTTAACTCACATCCCAACACGCGGGTTGACCTCCCGGTCGCTCACAGGATCCAAACCACATCCAGGAGTTGTTTCATATCGCATTCATATCGGATATGGACAGATGCGTCTCAGTCTTAACAGCTCCCAACACTCAGATCGGTTTTGACTGTCCTTGGCGTGACTTTACATGCTTTACGCGCATGACCGCCCACCTATTTGGAGTTGTGGAGCAACGTTACGGCTTTGTCTTTTGACCATGTTATATTAAAATTATACTAAACAATACTCAATGCTAAATAGTGCTTTATACAGTCTCTGTTCTGTTTCTATGGAAGTTCCACGTTGTTCTACTGTAAATATCGTTGAATACTTAAATAGCCTTCCAACAGTTTGAAGCGGAGCTTGTCACCCTTGTTTCAGTTTCTGTCACGCAAACGCACACAGGCATTCATGCATTCAATGAACGCTCATATCACCACTCAGTTCTATGTTTAATCACATCGAATTAGCAAGTAGGCTATTTCCAGAGACACTTATATGAGGAGACACTGCACTGGAAAAATCGCCCATTGAAATGCGTAACTTCGTAACGCAAAGATGGCGGGTGTTTACACCGGTTAGCACATGTTCCGCCTCTTCCAGTGCCGTTGCTCCAATCATTTTGTCGATCCTTGGTGGTCACGCATGCGCAGTCCAAGATTACCAGTAAGAAAAAGGCTTTTTAAGCATTAATTTGATACAAAACCACCAAACTTTTTCAGCGATTTTAGTCTGATTTTCATCGTGATTTCAAACATGTGATTTTTATGTCCCTTACACCTCTGAACATGGACATCCAGCTCTCTCCCCATTCATTTAGATAGGGCCTGGTCTTGTTACAGTCAAACTCGATGCCCGACGCCATGGCCAATATGGCTGCCGAGTGACGTGACTTGCTTTAAAAAGACTTTGCTATTTCCTCCTGATGGCAGAAACGTTTGTTTTCGTTGCTACAGCAACCTGTCAGATCTGTTACTAACTAGGGGAGTGCCCGTGCAAACAATAGGCGCATTCAAGATGGCTGCGCAGCACAAAAACTGCGCAGCACAAGATGCACGTGGTTAAAAATCTGTTCACGATGGTCTAGATGGGTGTGTTTTCGACACGGCAGTCGGTATCACATGGCCTCAACTTATCGCAGGAGCAAGGCGTGGCCAGGCAGCTGCGGAGCAGCCGCTCTGGAAGTACTGCGGAGCACAGCGGAGCCTAGACCCTGCCTTCATGACGTCAGGTCTTTGCCCTAATTGGCTTTTACATCCCTGACGTATGTGCAGGTGTTTAGATGCCTCCTCATATCCACAAGGGTCCGTGCGGGTCCGTGCCTCGTGATTCGTCACATGGTCAAGTCTAGCCATGGTCAAGTCTACACTACGGGAAGTAGAGAGTGTACAACTTCATAGCAGCGTTTGTATCCCCTCCCCTGCTGCCACCGGCAGCTCTCGTTGCTGCAAAAGGTCATTTGGAGTTGAACTTGAACACGCCTAATGTTTTCCAAGAAACATGTTACCCAATGACGTTGATGCAGGGAGATCATGTTAGATTGGTGATGATGTAGAATCAGGCCTGTGCAGTTAGAGCTTTTTACTGTCTTTGCAAAGTTAAAAAGTGAAGGGGAAAGGCGTTTGAGTTGCAGATAATGGCAATATTAGACACATTACATACCCGTGCGTTTTTGCTGTTGTTGGGAAATTATAGCCTAAAGTTAACCACATAACCCATATGCCAGTGCTATGAACTCGGAGTGATGTTTGAAGGAATGTTATGCCCGTAGCCGATGTCCAGATAGAGTGAAGAGCCGCTGTTTTAAATGCAAATTTGAACAGAATGCTACCGACGTGTGTGTGTCGGCCTGATCAGGCAACAGAAGTGCTAGGCAACCGCGGTTGTTGATGAGTAGCCTAACCTATGCAACGTTACGTGACTGTAACAGCCTGCTTACCAACATGGGTGCATGTGTGTCAGACTCAGCATGTTTATCCAACATGAACAATCTTGAAACGGTCCGTTGTTTACTTGAGACATAGTAATTTCCATGACTGGCCACACATGAGTGTCAGCGAATGGGCTTTTTAAAAAAACTGGAAATGTTAAATATCCAGTATGTATTTCGGAATGTTGAGAGTAGCCTAAAATTCTATTGAAGTTCTGAGCCTGTTGATTGCCAACTAGTACTAAAATCGTCACAGATCCATTGCCTTTGGTTGGATTTTTATCATTTTTGTCTCTGGAATGAGTATACGGTTTGGGGAAAAGAATGGCATATTGACTGGTGTCATAACTTTGGGGAATAGTTGATTGCCAATGAAGTAGAGATGAATGTATTGGAAAAATAGTGAAAAAATGCCAATTTTTTTGCATTAAATTGAGCCAAAATCATGTAGAAATGCGTTTTAAGGGTTATTTTTTCAGTGGATGTTGTCAGCACATGTGTTCTATGCATTTGGAATGCATTTATTGACAGCTTACTCAGCCCACTGAGAATCTGAGGGGAAAAATCATTTTAAAATCATTTTCCATAATTTTTTGCATATTAGAATGGCAACAATTTTTTTTCGCGATATTTCCGCCAGAGCAGACCCTCCGATTATTGGTTCTTAGGGTTTAAGTTAAAGGTTGGATACGGAATTCGCAAAACGGCCGGCAGATTTTGAATACATACAACCTCAAGTCCCGCCCTCCATGCACCAACGAAAATTATGCGCGAGAGCGAGCCAGGCTAAATGAAATGCCAGCCTGGCGTCTACAGCACTATGAGCTCTAGTCTCCATACAATCGCCCACATCAACTTCCCCAATTACATTCTTTATTCACCTCCAAAGGGTTGTAGGTAATAGTTCCACAAATCAGACAAGGTAGATGATTTTATAGCCATTATGGTAAAAGCACCTTAGTCTACCAGCCCTTTCGTTCGGAAATTCTAAAACAACGATGCATTTTAATACACCAAAATAACATTTGATATAGGCTACCTTACATCTTTCAGTAGCCATAGGTGTGTATATTTGAATAGAATGGTTTGGTTCTTACCAGGGCGTTTATCTTCTGAAATATCCGAGTTTAGTGCTGGCCCGCTGGTTCGCCTATTCCACTGTAGCTCCAAGCGGTTAAGTTTCGATTTCATGTTTACAACACTCTTCGAGTCACGGTAAAATGTAATTTTTGCTACATAGCTTATTTATTGCGTGGGTGATTGAGTTTCCGTAGGTATCCGCTGCCTTACTATGTATAGAAATGAAGTGACACATACAATTTGAGGGGAACATTGTGGGACGTGTAGCAGGCCTAGTTAGTTTCGTTTCACTTTCAGCACTGACTCGCGGTCAGCTTTCGTGCTATGTGCACGAACGGGTCGCGCGTGCGGGGGGGAGGGGGAGGAGGAAGAGGAAGACCGTTAGATTGACAAATGAGCTGTGAAATGATGGTATGAGGTTTAGAATTCTATTGGCTGGAGTTTTTCGAGCCCTGCCCGTTCTGCAGATGATTGACATGTTTAACTTCCATTTCAGTACTTCCAACTCAGTGGCTGTAAGTGGGTTAGGAATAGGATTTCAAGTGATTTTGCAAAAATGACCAAAAAAGCTCATTCCATACCCTACCTTTAACAGGAAAAACACAAATAAAAAGTATGACGGACCATGTCATGTTCAACCCATTTTTGAGACTTTGGCTCCCTGACTATATCCGTTTTGAACACTTGCTAAAAGCAGTGTGGACAGTCAGCCCTAAAAATCGGATATGAGAAGGAATCAGATTCGTCTGCAGTCTGAACGCAGCCAAATAGGATGCAATGCTGTCATCTTTGCCCATTTAAGGAGTTCCGGGTGTTAATTGAAGCTAACTGCCCGTGGCAAGTTGCATTGTAAGTTAGTTAGCTCGAAGTAGCAAAGATCAAAGGCTTAGTTCATACTGGCAGTCGACATCCGATTTCTTGCATATCCAATCAGTCCTGATCAGAATCTGATCTTTCTGACTGACTGTTCTCATTGCATATTGCAAGTGATCACATCTGATATTGGCGTGCAATGCTCAGATCCTATAAATGACACACACCTGGATTCATTAGGTAGAGTTGTGCACAACCAAAGCTGCGTTCAGACTGCCAGTCAAAATCCGATTTTTAGCCCATTCAGATTTGTATCGGATGTCACTTTTGAAGTCTGAACAGTGACAGGTCACATGAAATCCGATTTTTGCGAAACGGTTGCAAACCACATCCAGGAGGTAGTTTCATATCGCATTCGTATCGGATATGGACAGATGCGTCTCAGTCTGAACAGCTCCCAACACTCAGATCGGATTTGACTGTCCGTGACGTGACTTTACGTGCATGACCACCCACCTATTTCGAGTTGTGGAACAATGTTACGGCTATGTCTTTTGACCATGTTATATTAAACGTGACTTAACAATACTCAATGCTAAATAGAGCATTATACAGTCTCTGCTCTGTTTCTATGGAAGTTGCAAGAATCCACATTTTTCTATTAAATGCCGTTAAATAATTAAATAGCCTTCCAACAGTTTGAAGCGGAGCTTGCCACTGATTAGTTTCGGTTTCTGTCGCGCAAATGCGCACACGTATGCATGCATTCAATGAACACTCCCCTAGTTGTATTGTTCTATGTTTAATCACACCAAATTAGCAAGTATTTCCTCCTGATGGCAGAAATGTTTGTTTTCGTTGCTACAGCAACCTGTAAGATCTGTCAGAGATGTGACCCAGTCTGAACAGAGCCATATCCGATTTGGACACTTGCTAAAGGCAGTGTGAACAGTCAGCCCTAAAATTCGGATATGAGAAGGAATCAGATTTGAATCAGATTCGTCTGCAGTCTGAACGCGGCCTAAGTCATCATGGATGAAAGCGGATTCATTTTTTATATTTTCTAACTGATTATGCATAGCTGCGGCGCAAATACCTTACAGTTTGTGAGAAAGCGTCAGAAATGGAGGAAACTACTATATTCGAGTTTTTTCTTTGCAGCGATGTCAATGCGCATGACACAGCAACGGGCCTGGCGCACGCGCTCAATCAATCAATCACTTCCGTCACTCAGAATTACGTTGCAATTGTTTGTTTCAGTGCAAATGACGAAAGGGTCACGTTGAAATCCTATTCAAGTGGTTCGACTGTTAAAATTGAGTCATATCCGATAGTAAGTGATATTGAAACCACCTTCGTATGTGGTGCGAATCAGCATTGGAAAAATCGCATTTCATGTGGTTTTGTGCCGTTCAGACTACCCCAAAGTTCAAGCTAGATACAATCAAGATAAGCAAAAAATCGGATTTCGACTGCCAGTGTGAACTAAGCCAAAGTGTGCCATCTTCACCTACCGAAGATCACAGTATACACTTGAAGGCAAAGGACAAGACTTTGTAGCGCAAAAAGTCTGCACTCATCCCCATGAGAGTATAACAGGTGCGATAATTTAAAATCCCCATGTTATTTTCCCATAGAAAAAATCTCAAGATACCGGATCTCCTTATTTGGGCAAAGATGGTGGCTTTTTTTTGTAGGCAAACTTCAGAGGTCTATGCAAAGATCCTTAAGGCGGAGCAAGATATTTCGTCGTAGTTCATGGCCCTTTCCGAAACGTGCCCCTAAACCCTCCCCCTACACAATTCCACTTTGTTTGCGCGTTCACACAAGGGTCCGCCACATTGAGTATCATCCGAAACAAAATTTGAGTCGAGTGAAGTGCCTAGGTAGAGGGGCTACCACGCCTCCAGGAGCAAGTCCACATGGATGCTGACTTGGAACGCAGGTGCAACCGTTTTCATTTGTTCGTGCAGCTCGTGTAATCTCCTGCCAGTTGTTTTGTGGTCCGTATGACAGCATTTACAGACAAAAGCATGATTTAAGCTACATTGTAACAACTCATGTTTAGTTTGACTAGGGCAGTGCCCGTGCAAACAATGTTTTCCAAGAAACATGTTACCCAATGACGTTGATGCAGGTAGATCATGTTAGATTGGTGATGATGTAGAATCAGGCCCGTGCAGTTAGAGCTTTTTACTGTCTTTGCAAAGTAAAAAAGTGAAGGAGAAAGGCGTTTGAGTTGCAGCTAATGGCAATATTAGACACATGTTACATATCCGTGCGTTGTTGCTGTTGTTGGTAAATTATAGTCTAAAGTTAACCGCATGACCATGGCCATATGCCAGTGCTATGAACTCGGAGTGATGTTTGAATGAATGTTATGCCTGTAGCCGATGTCCAGATAGAGTGAAGAGCCGCTGTTTTAAATGCAAATTTTAACAGAATGCTACCGACGTGTGTGTCGGCCTGATCAGGCAACAGAAGCGCTAGGCAACCGTGGTTGTCGAGTAGCCTAAGCTATGCAACGTTATGTGACTGTAACAGCCGGGTGCATGTGTGTCAGACTCAGCATGTTTATCCAACATGAACAATCTTGAAACGGTCCGTTGTTTACGTGAGACATAGTAATTTCCATGATTGGCAACGTGAGTGTCAGCGAAATGGGCTTTTTTGTTTCTATGCTGGAGTAAGTGAGAGTGAGGGGGAGTGGCTAGTGCGAGAGCGGTAGAATTGTGGGATTGCGGTAGAGTTGTATTTCGCTTAATTTAACGATATCTTTGTCATTTGTTGTCCAACAACGACCAAACTTCGCACTGCACTCACGCATGGCATTAGCAATACCCGTGTCAAATTTTAGGTCAGTCGGATGAGCGGTTCAGGGGTTATGCGTGGGACAGACAGACAGACAGAGTGACACACAGACAGACGTTCCTTGCTTTAATAGATAGATAGATAGATACTCAGTAAAATGTGCAAGATCGTACAGAAGTAGGCTGTAATATTTAAACACAGGTCACATTTATAGCACTTTTAATTTGATTAATAGCCTAAAGCATAAAATGCAACTCCTTTACTCATAGTAATGAAAGGAGAGAAGAGGGATGTATATCCTAATACACAGGGGCGTCCAGAACATCTTTACTGATTACAGATCTTTGCTACCCCAGAGCTAACTTACAATGCAACTTGCCATAGGCAGTTAGCTTCAATTAACTCCTGGATCTCCTTTTATGGGCAGAGATGGCAACTTTGGATCCTTTTTGTAGGCGAACTTCAGAGGTCTATTGTGCTCAGCGCACAGTCAAAAGGGGTTGTCTTAATTTAGTTAAGTAGTCGTGGGTGTCTTTTGGGCGTAGCATGAAATTGTTGTGGTCATTCACCTGGCGGTAATCACTCTTCAACTTGTCACGGCACTGCTAAGAAGTCCGGTGGTAGCCATATAATAAAGCTGGTAGCCATGGCAGGCCAAAATCCCGAGATTCGTCGCACGTATTAAGTCATTTAATCGCAGTGGAAAAGCTCTCAATCAGGGTAGAGTCGTACTGTGCCGAACCGTACCGTTATGAAAACTTGCAGTGGAAAAGGGGCATAAGACCCCTTGGAGTATCCGGTTATCAGCTGGTTTCCAAATTACCTCTTGTTTTTTGCCTAGTTGGAATAGTATCCTCTTTTCCTCATTCCTATGGCGCGTATCCTCAGTTTCTGATAGAATATTCTCAATGGCCCTCATTTATCAACCAAGCGTAGAAACCAGCATAGATCTGAGCGCATTAATCATCTTACGACGGGGCTCACGGGTGATTAATGATACTTTCATATCACTCCAATTCCAGCGTAAGAATAAACGTGTGTTGATAAATATGGCAGCTATCATGCTCATATATATGCTTGTTTTAATGGCCTCGCTCCTAGAATTTACGACATGAAGGTGCATTATACGTCCAAAAGAGCCATGTCCAGCTGAACCTTGTTAGTAGGCATCTTACTTTTAAAAAGTAATTAGTTACCGTTACAAATTACTTCTGCCAAAAAGTAATTGAGTTAGTAACTCAGTTACCACACTGTAAAAGTAATTAGTTACTCAGCAAAGTAACTGACGTTAATTTTTATGTTCTATAACATCTTTAACGTCAAACATATTTATTATAGCCTAACTGATTGAAGAATAAAACCAATTACTCGGTACAATTAGTGGGTGGAAGTCAGAACGTGCGCATGGCATCCGCCCACCCAGCCCAGGCCCGTGGTGGCTATCGGGAGATGCGGGAGGATTCCCGGTGGGCCGTTAACGTTTTGGGCCGGTCTGATTATTGTGAGCTTAAATACTGTATATTGTTTCTGACGATTTGTTGCGCTCTCGTGGCACTTCAGCAGCCAGGGCTGCGCGGTCGCGGCCGCCCCTTACTCGCAGTTTCCCAAATATTAACAAAGTAGCACTCACAAAACTGTTTGGAAGTCGCAGCAAGTCTATATTTGCAATCTACAGGAGTAAATGAACAACCCCTTCTCCAGTTGAACGGCCCTGACGAAATGTAGGCTATGCAGCAGAGACGTGTAATGGGCTAATAATGAATTTTACTGTAAGGTAACCCCCGATATCAAAAGCCCTCAAAAATAAAATGGGATATCTTTAAAATGTATAGGGTCCTCCTTTGAAGATAACGTTCAGTTTCAGTGAAGTAGCCCTGTCAAGAAACTATAGCAATCCGACAGACAGAGAAAGTGCACATTTACTTGTCACTATTATGCCTGCTATTGTGAGAAGTTCGCTACGTGCAAATTAAATGGCTTGGATTTGGTGAGTAGCCTATTCAAGTCTTTTTTCCCCTCCTGAAGTTGGAAGTGTGCCTTTAATGAAATTATTTCCATATTCCACTATGATGTAGGCCTACAGTATCTTGGTATGCCAGTCTGTCAAGGGTGATTAGGCTAAATATACATTTATATATAGGCTAGCTCAGGGGAGGGTATTCCATATATGATCCTATCCAGTGAACTCGCTTCATTCAGGCAAATTGTAGTAACGCGACGCTTTAAATTCTCAGTAACGATAACGGCGTTGCAACGATGAGAAAAGTAATTAATTAGATTACTTCGTTACTGACAAAGTAGCGCCGTTAGCAACGGCGTTATACTTAAACGCCGTTACTACCAACACTGTTAGTAGGCATGCGAGAGCAACAGAGCTTTTCAAAAAACCTTGGAGTGAGATTCTGTCGGGAGTGACCAAAAATTTGTCCCGCACTCAGCCTAGTGTTGTCACGATACCAACATTATTGTTTCGATACCGATACTAAGTCAAGAATTGCGAATTCAATACTTTTTCGATGCTTTTTTACCATTTTAGTGTATTTGGGGATTTAATCATCAGTAGCCTAATATTGAATTTTGTGTGATCATTCACACCAGTGGCCATCCAAGATTCTGCTTGACCTTCCACACACACACACACACACACACACACACACAGACAGAGAGAAAATTATAGTCATGTTTCTAATAGCCTATATATTTTGGAATTCATATAGGACCTAAGTGTACATATTTTGTGATAATGTTTAGTATTTTACGATCTGTATAATTAGCTAAAAATGTTTAGTCTTTTGTATACTGATTTCAAGACTATTATGCCATATCTTTAAGTGGTGTGTAGGTCTAATTGAGTGCGCATATCTGGTGTGTGTAATTGAGTGCCTGTCGCTTTAAGAAATATGTCAGGGTAGCCTTCAGTCTCAAGGTTTAACGCGAGTGAAAGAAAAGTTGCATAGTGCATGACAAGGATATGTGGAAGCAATTAATGTTGCTTTCTGTGTCATTAGATAAGATACATGTTCAAAACAAGTCCAAGAAAATCTTTCTGGGATCATACAAGAGATGAGTGTCTTGCAATGTTTCATTATTCATCCACATGTTCCAGCAAACAAAACAGTGCAACAAAAGTGCAACAAGTTAGTCGTTAACATTTAGGGAATCAAGTTCATCCACACAAATTAATTTCTTTGGAGATTTAAAGTTTAAGAGGGTGATGGGTTCTTAATTAACGATAGGCCTATGATTTGTGACATTGATTGCAACAACATACCTAGTCTTTGACCAGATAGGCGATTTTCTCGACAAAGGTTTCTCCCGCGGGTGTCTCCTTATTCTATCGCAAACTTACATGTTCAACGAATAGGGTAGCCTACAGTGGCGATTCTTAGCACCATCTACCGTTGAGGAGTGTGAAAGGGAACGAGTCTCAGTTCTCAGCCCAAGATCAGATTTTGTTTTGTGTAAGAAAATGGATGTATGGCGTGTGTGCATGTGTAAAGAGGCAAAATCGTGTGTCACGCGCCGAAAGCGTGACAGTTGGCAGCTCTGGAGCAACTACAACATTTGGATGCAAGTGTCTTGATCGGTCTAAATCCCGCGAGTTTTGAGTGACGTGAAATGGTCGCATTTTTGTGACATGATCACAACATATCTTCAAGTCGAAAACACCACCAGTGTTGCCACAGTTACTTTAAAAAAGTAATCCGATTACTCCTTTAAAAAGTAACTTAGTTACTTTACAGATTACTTGATTTAAAAAGTAACTAAGTTAGATTACAAGTTACTTTATTAGTTACATTCAGCAGCTGACGACAACACTCAACATAAAAATGACAACTGGTTTTGCCCACACTCGCTTTATTAGAAGTGCATTTTTAACAGTAATGTACACAAAAATTGATAATGTCTTTCTTGACTTCACTTAACTTAAAAATAATAATAATAAATACATAAATAAAGACTTAACATAACATAAAAGAATAAAGACTTAACATAAATTCTTGTTTTTCTAAAATAAAATGAAGACAGTCTTTCTTGACCTGACATATTTTTAGTATATTTTTTTTTTGGCCTTTTTGCCTTTATTAGTATAGGACAGTGAAGACGTAGACAGGAAACAAGTGGGAGAGAGAGATGGGGTGGGATCGGGATATGACCGCAGGTCGGATCCGAACCTGGGTCCCCGTGGGCACTCAGACCCGTAAATGGTACGGGCGCTGTAGCCTGCTGCGCCACAGCGCCCCCCCTTGACCTGACATATTTAACTGGTAGCCTAACACTGTATTGGCAAAACTAACTTATGATCTACATCGCTTATGCTCTCATAGCATGTTATGAGTGAAACAATGGAGTGGGACGAGTAAACCAGTGGTTGTACCTCATTAACAGAAGCTGTTCAATTCTCTTGTCAGAGAGCCTATTTCTTCTAGGAGTGAGCACCAAACCTCCCAGACTGAAAAGCCGCTCCACAGGCGCACTTGACGGGATTGGAGTGTTGTACTTCAAGAAAATTCTCTTAAATCACGCTTCCGGCCGCCACATTTATCAACACACGTTAACTCTTATGCTGGAATTGGAGTGATACGAAAGTTTGATGAATCACACGAGAGCCCTGTCGTAAGATGATTTCTGCGCTCAGATGTACGCTGGTTTCTACACTCGGTTGATAAATTAGAGCCAATGTGTAAAACATGCTAATTTTCTACTGGTAATGGAAAAGAAGTAAAAAGTTAAGAGCCAACTGATCCTGTGCTTGATGATTGATGTTATGCATCTGCCCTAAATAAATAATAATAATAATAATAATAACAAAAAAAAGTGGTGACTTGTGAAAACTGTGATGAAAAAAGTGGTGTGAAATTGTGTGGTAAATTACACTTTCAGAAGATTTTAAAGTGCACAAACACTGAACTGTAGGAACATGAATGCACAGATACCCGCAAGCACATATGAATGTAAAAATAGTGTGTCTGTCAGAAGGCTATGGCAGAGGCATAATTAATATAACACATTTCATTGAATACTGAAAACAACTTAAAGGAATAGTTCGGAATTTTGGACATAGGACCTCATTTCCAACTTAGTCGGGGTGATATAGGTTGGTGAAGACCATTTTCAGTGAATTTCTGCCCTTCCTAGAGTTGCAGCCTTCATCTCGTGCTAACCTGGTGCCGAGATAACGCAAGTCAACGGTAACATCCAGCCTGCCACTGAAAACACTCCACAGAACATCCGAAACAAATAAATTATAATGTCAGTCTATCGATGCACATGCCTGTGTTGATAAAACAATGTTAGAAATAAAACTAACCTTGCATCGCATTGCAATAGCCTACTTTGTTCCCTGTATGGCAGTGGTGGATTGATATTGAGAAACTAGTCCCTCAAAATGTAATAAATCATTGAGTTGCAAGGTTTGTTTAAAATTATTCTATCAACACGGACATGTTTATCGATAGTCTGACGTTTTAATTGACTTGTCTCGGGTGTGCTGTGGAGTGAGTAAGACGGTTTTAGTAAGTTTTGGATGTTACCGTTGAAATGCGTTAGCTCAGAACCAGCGTTAGCAAAGGGGAACACTGCAACTGAAGGAAGGGGTTAAACGCGATAAAAACGGTCTCCACCGACCCATATCACCTCGGTAAAGTTGGAAATGAGGTCCTATGTCCAAAATTCCAAACTATTCCTTTAATTCATTACATTAACAGTATCCATTTAAAGATGATCAATGGAACTTTGTCAAGTTCCATTGTCAAGTTCTTGACCCATTTATAAGCAGTATGGCACCTCTGCCTCCCACACTACAGCTTATGTAACAGAATTGTATTACCAGACACGGTCAGTGATGTTTTTCCTTGTCCTGCAACATCAGTGGTGATGCTCAGAGTGTACTCCCCAGTGTCCATGAGAGTCAGACTCCTGAGCTCCAGTGAAGCTGTGGCTTTGTTCACAGAGACTCTACCAGTGTAATCAGGATGTATCAGCTCTGTATTACCAAGTGAAGCAAATATCTCTATATTGTTTGGAGAAATCCAGTTGATTTTTGAAGGTGGTGTAGATGGAGGGGTGGTGAGGGTGAACATCACACTTTCTCCTACTGTTCCATTCAGAGGCCCTTCCAGCAGTAACTCATCTTGGCATGAGCACAAGCCTAAGGTAGAAGGAAAGTGATTATATGAATATCTCAAAGTGGCAACAGAGACTGCTAAGTTGTGTAACTTATTTTGACTTTTAAATTAATTGAAATGATTTAAGCATATTTAAAACCTAAGCTGAACACCACCACCACCACCACTGCAACAGATACATTGTTTTAGACAAGAGCCACATTGGTACCCACAACAACTCTGCAAAGTGCCATAAAGGTGACACTGGTGGTTGGATAATGGCTATTATTTCATTGCATATATTTCATTACAAACATATGATATACAGTACACTGTAAAAAAATGAAAAGTTAGGGCTGTCAAATATATCAAACCATATTCCCTTACAAGTACATGAAACAGTCTAGTTCTGAATGAAACACATCCTTATCTTCAAATAGTCATTCCGATTAAAGAGTCACTTCACCCCATAACTCCACCCACTTCACATTTCTGAAAACGGCTTTCAAAATGGGCGAGACGTTCTGAAATTTGGAGAGAGAGTGCAGCTGCTGCTGCAACCAATCAACCATGGTGATTTCGTGTCAGTCTGGGAATGAGTGCTGCAGACATGGCTTATCACAGGTAGGCTAATCAGGGCAGCAGGTGTTGGGGCGTTTCAGTCCTAATTTGTAACGACCCGGTGACGTAGTGTCGGACTAGAAGTGCAGGACAATGTCAGCATTCCAATAGTATTTTGGACCAACGTGCCATGGCATGTTTTCAAACGGTAGTATGCGCTAGAGAGCAATATCTCCAATACAAAATCAGACGAAATGTTACTTTTGTCGAGAAACACGATTTTTGTCAATATTAACCCTGGTAATAGTACAGTTCACCACTTATGAGTATTTTCAATCAATCAACAGCTCAAAAAACCTATTTTAGGGTGCAGTGACCCTTTAAGTAAGTGTACTGTATATACTAGGGGGGAAATGAAAAGAGAGTTTGTCACATGTACTAATCCACAAAACATTAAATGAAACAAAATAATGTTTTCTTTCAAACACAGTGTTATTATATTGAACTGACATATACAGATGGTACGGGTTGAGAATGCTCCTTTCTTTGGGAAGGTTCGGGACTTTGTAATTAAAACTGCAACCGCAGGGGGGCCACATAAGACCGCCCTAATAACATGCAGGTTCGTCTCATGCCGGAAAAACACTCTGGTCAATGGAGAGGGAGTCTGCTCAACTTATCACGGATAAGCTTCATAGGTTAAGTCACAAAAACGAACGCAATGTTTAGGACAATTACTGTAGCTAAACGGGGATGCCTTTGCTAGCCAAAAAGTAGGCTAGTTATTTTGTACATTTCCATTACGTCAACTTTCTAAAGCATGCAGTTTAAGAAGGCTTGTGCGTGTTACATCTACATAAAAAAAAAAGTGCATGTTACGTTTAACCCCGCGCTCAGCTGCGCTGTGAAATCGGCTATATTGCCGGGACATTCTAACTCGTAACATGAAAAGCTTAACGTGAAAATTAAGATAACGTCCATAATGATTGGAATTTGGATTCAATATTTTGAGAGTTTTATGTGCTTATGAGAAGTAATATAAGGCTGCGTTCAGACTGCCAACCAAAATCCGATTTTTAAGCCCATTCCGATTTGAATCGGATGTCACTTTTGTAGTCTGAACAGTGACCATGGCCGTAACTACCATTGAGGACACCGAGGTCATGTCCTCGGTATTTTTTCCTCAAGTTTCGTTTGATAAGTTTTATACCTTAAAGTCTTCCTTCGCATTGAACTGATACGGAACACCCTTTGTTCCGTATTATAAGAAACTGCTCAATGCACACACACTACAATGAAAAACACACACAACAAACCCTAAAAATAGGCCTATACACCCTAATGACACTTCAGTGCAGCGTTTCTCAAACTATGAACCGCGCAACGTGGAATCCGCGAGGCATGGAGTGAATTGAGCCCGGTGCTTCACCTGATAATTTCCTGCGCAACTGATCAAGCAACCGCGGACCGACAGAAAAAGAAAGCAAACATTGCTGCAATCAGGAAGAAATGCTTGCTAATTTGATGTGATTAAACATAGAGCCATACAATTAAGTGGTGGTATGAACGTTCATTCAAATCAATGCATGCGTGTATGCGTTTGCATGACAAAACTGAAACTACACAATACAAACAGAACAGAGACTGTACAATAGCATAAGATAGATAGATACTTTATTGATACCCAAGGGGAAATTCAAGAATTGAGTCTTTTTTAGTCAAATTTAGTATGATTAAAACGAACTCAAGTTCGTTTTTTGCTTGGTCCGGACCATAGCAAGTGAACGGACCTTCCTGGTGTGAATACGCCCTAGTCTTTAATTTCAAAGATCTCCAGATTTCGCCTATCTGCACGGCCATTTACCATAGACAAAAGTTGCTATTGTGTTTCCTGTCTCCTTACATTCAGGCATTCAAATAAAATTTCCATATACAGTACATATATATAATTCCATAAACCATATACATTTTTTCTCCATTCGCCTACCAGGGTATGATGCTTGTATGAGGGAAACGTCCCAAAACAATAGCACCGATAATTGCTGTTGTTTTCAGAAGTATCTCCCATGCAACCATGCAAAAGCAATGCACTATTGTACTTATATCTTACATTAGTAGGCTAAAGCAGGCCTCTGATGTGCATAGGACATGTTACTGTAACATGTGCATGTGCATAGTTTCCACAAAAATGTTGTGAACAAACATTGACTGCTTTGAAGTGAAAGTGCATGTCTAACAATATAGCATAATAATAATTGGGATAATGATCATCATAGTAATGATTTGATGGGGGGTGAGGTGGAGGTACGTATAGGTTCACGTACCTATGAACCCAAAGTCTGCCATAACCGGGCCTCAACTTAAAGGAGTTTGAGGCTGCGTTAGTGTTTCTCATTGTTGTCAACTCTAGCTATGCGCCAGTTTAAGTAAAGGATGTCAAAGAATCACAAACGCCAGGGATTTAGTTAACGTGCTGGTTTACTGCACAGGGAGGTAGAGAGACAGAACACCCGAACACATCCGGGGACAAAGGTTAATGATAAGCCAATAACATTCCTGGCGATGACCCTGCAGTTTATATGCAACATTCCCTACACTGATGAGGAGATGCAGAGCATTCCTAATCACAGATGGAGTAGGGTCCAGCGTAAATAACCAAAGTCAGTTTGGGAAAACGCTCCTGAGGCTCTACAAAAAGAATATTGTGGAAAAGTGTGTTGGTTCAAATTATGAACAAAACATGTTATACAATTAACAAATCTATAGTTCTATGTCGTTGGCAAAATGATCAGAGGGCTCGGAAGAACCCCCCTAGCATTTCGGGGTGCCCAAAATTTCTAGCGGTGGCCCTGACCTCGGTATTTTAAAAATCCTGGTTACGGCCTTGACAGTGACAGGTCACATGAAATCCGATTTTCCAAAATCACATCCAGGATAGTTTCATATCGCATTCGTATCGGATATGGACAGATGTGTCTCAGTCTGAACAGCTCCCAACACTCAGATCGGATTTGACTGTCCGTGACGTGACTTTACGTGCGTGACCGCCCACCTATTTCGAGTTGTGGGCCAACGTTACGGCTATGTCTTTTGACCATGTTATATTAAACGTGACTTAACAATACTCAATGCTAAAAAGTGCATTGTACCGTCTCTGCTCTGTTTCTATGGAAGTTGCAAGAATCCACGTTGTTCTATTAAATGCCGTTAAATAATTAAATAGCCTTCCAACAGTTTGAAGCGGAGCTTGCCACAGATTAGTTACGGTTTCAGTCGCAGAAATGCACACACGCATGCATGCATTCAATGAACACTCACCTAGTTGTATTGTTCTATGTTTAATCACACCAAATTGGCAAGTATTTCCTCCTGATGGCAAAAATGTTTCGTTACTACAGCAACCTGTCTGTTACTGATGTGACCCAGTCTGAACAGAGCCATATCCGATTTGGACACTTGCTAAAGGCAGTGTGAACAGTCAGCCTTAAAAATCGGATATGAGAAGGAATCAGATTTGAATCAGATTCGTCTGCAGTCTGAACGCGGCCAAAGGGTTTGGGTTGCGGCAAAAGGGGGGTGCATGGCAGACGAAGCAGAGAAACCAGCGGAGCTGAATGCAGCGACAGGCGTAGGCTGGAGGAATCGGCGTGACGAGCCCAAGCCCTGAGGGTGATTTCGATGCCTAACTGTCGCGCTGTGTGGACTACGGAGGGGTGGAACTGTTCACCCCTCGTAAAGATGAGTACCTACTTCCCTGCTTAGCCTATGGCGTTGGTGAGTTACACTGGGCTAGAACGAGTCCATGGTTAGCGTTGGTTGATTACCGACGCCTGCCCTCCTGCTGTGTTTCCTTCATTAGCCTACTAGCGGGTCCCGACCAGCTGGTGGAGGCCCACTACATGAACGCCTGCTTTGAGTCCTGGATGCCTATCGGTGTGCTGGTGTAGACTGCAGTGTTGAGGGGTGGAGACGTTCACCCCTCCGTAAGATAAGTGTCTTCATCTGTTTCTATATTCCAACCACTAAGCTGTCTCCACGTCCTAAACGAACTCTCTTTAATTGAGCCTTCTCTCCCGGAGCCACGTTATCTTGTGTCCTACGTTGTGCCTCCCGGCTCTTCTCACTCGCCACTCTACTGGATTATACGGGGCGTTGTTGCGGCTAATATTATTCCCCCTGGCTAGCTCCTGAGCTCTTATTAACAGTGTGATAAATTAAATGGACTTTGGACTGGGTTGCAGTGTCAAGTTTGCAGTGTGCTATGAATATGATTAGTTGTGATGGTATATCAGTAAGAGGTTTGATGCCCTTCTTATTGTCTTAAGTGTGCCGTGTGACTATACAATTAGGTGCCTGAAGGCCCGATCACATTGTAGACGGCATGCGCTGCGCTCACCGCTAGGTTGCTCTTGGTTGAGATAACGTTCTACGATTTTTGTTGTTGTTACCGCTCCTATTTCTATGGTTACTGCTGGGCTCCGCGCAAAAGACCATTCACTTACAGCGTGCCGAGGTCAAAGTTGAACATGTTTCAACTTTGACCGCGGCAAGCGCAACAGCGGCAAAGCGGCAAAATGCCGCCGGCGCTGCGCTTAGCGGCAGAGCCGCTTTTGCGCTCTCAACCCATTGAAATGAATGGGTTTCATAGTGCATGCCGCCTGTAATCTGATCGGGCCTTCAGTCAGTTGTAAGGGGGGTGAGCTAAACCACTGCTGTGAACTGTCTAAGACTGTACCTCTGCCTTACACGATTTCAGCCCGATTTTGCCACGATTGTGTCGTGGCCGACAAATTTCCATTGTCGGGTCCGAATATTCAAAGTCGGGAACGACGTTCGAAGGAGGAAGCGTCTTGTAATCTGACATGTTCAACGACCCGCGATTTATTGTCTGCGACATTTCTAAGACGTTACGACCAAAAGTCTAGCATGTTATGGCCTGTGCAGACTACACGATTTCAGCCCGATTTTGCCACGATTGTGTCATGGCGACAAATTTCCATTGTCGGGTCCGAATATTCAAAGTCGGGAACGACGTTCGAAGGAGGAAGCGTCTTGTAATCTGACATGTTCAACGACCCGCAATTTATTGTCTGCGACATTCTAAGACGTTACGACCAAAAGTCTAGCATGTAAAGCCTACCTTACATTGCCAGACTTTGCAAAGATTTGGAAAAGATTTTTGAAAGACAACAGTCTCAGACCCTCTCACATCTAAAGACAATTCATTGAGTTTTTAGTCACAGACTAGTCACAGGCCAGTCTCAGATTAGGATTTTGCAAAGACTGTGGTCACTATTTACAAGACTGCTGCTAGATTCCTTCAAATTATTTCCATCGTGCACTAGGCTATACGTCATCATCAACAGGAACTCACATGATAGGCTACTCATATCAAAGTAATTTTTTCGCGTTTCTGCAGCATTGTTTGATAGTGTGACATCACTAACAGATATAGAGTTGTTCTGTCACGTAGAATAGCCGACTAATAAATTATAAGAAATGAAATAACAAGTAATCATACAGGCTACAGCTGTCGCCTATTTTGCCCCTTCTGTTTTCGTGTTCGTCGACCGAGGTCACTATTGGTTTTTAATGTTCACGTCACTATTTGCATGAGCCACGACTGAAAAGACTTACGATAATATCAAACATGTTTGATATTGTCGTAACGGCAAAACTAGAAAAAGACTGACTCCGACGGACTTAAAAACCGCTAAGATTGGCACCTTACACTAAACGATTTAGATGACGGGAGCGCGCCGAGATTCTAGTACAACTGGCAAGATTTCCGCCCGATTTTGGAAAAGTAGTCGCCGACTGTTAAAACAGACCAAAATCGTGCAATGTAAGTCAGCCTTAAGATTTTTTGGGGAATCTCCTACGACTCCCGTGTTGACACTGATACTGTGACGACACACGACGAGAAGGCTACGATAAATGATCTCGTAGTGTGGCCACTCTTGCGGCCACGACACTGCATGATTTTGTGGTTCTCTGATCGCCTAGTATGACATGGTCAATCGTAAAAGATAATCGTGAAAGACAAAAAAGTTGTGTAGTCTGCACAGGCCATTAGATTTTTTGGGGAATCTCCTACGACTCCCGTGTTGACACTGATACTGTGACGACACACGACGAGAAGGCTACGATAAATGATCTTGCAATGTGGCCACTCTTGCGGCCACGACACTGCATGATTTTGTGGTTCTCTGATCGCCTAGTCTGACATGGTCAATCGTAAAATATAATCGTGAAAGACAAAAAAGTTGTGTAGTCCGTACAGGCCATTAGTCTGACCGACCCAGCAAGCAAATAACGTTCTGCCAACTTTCAGTAACGTTAGCTTTTGGTTCCCCTATGGTTCGTTTTTCAGCAACCTACTAATAACGTTTAGAGAACGTTATCTCCAGGTTGTCAAAACAAATAACGTTCTCCTAACATTTTTACAACTAAAGAAAAAAAGTTATATTCTGGTTGAATCCCAGCAAGCAAATAACGTTAGCCGTTGGTTCTCCTGTGGTTAGTTTATCAGTAACCTTCTAATACCCTGGAGAGAACGTTAGCTCCAGGTTATCAAAGTTCCCCGAACGTTATTACAACTAAAGAAAAAAACGTTATATTCTGGTTGCATTTCTCTTTTCACACAACGTTGCTACTTAGTTGTTTTTTGGTATCTTATTTGTATAACCATATCGGTATTTTCTGGTTATGTGCGTGGGGTTGATTATTGTTGGTGAAAATCGCCCCAGAGGGTATCCACCGTTCATTCCGACATACCAGCACTCCGACATTGACGTCCAATTGTCGTAGTGGAGGCATGTCTCCTTATGGGAAAAAGTCCCACCACTCCGACATTTTTTTTTTTCATGGTCGCAGTGGCGGTATTTCACTTTTTTTTTCAAACAACGTGCCATTCCGACATGAGGTAATTAATAGGCTATTAATGTTACAGTTATTATTTTGCTGTCACTTCGTCTTTTTTATGGCCTAGAAGGTTGTATTTGGTATCTGTGGATAGCTCTAGCTCTCCTCTTTTATCTGACATGCAAGTCATATATTTTTGACCAGGCGTTTCACGAGTAAATCAAACGAAAGTAGCGAGCCGAAGCTATATGACATTCTTATTTGTTTGTCACTTCGTCTGTTTTTATAACACAAAAGGATCGATGTGTTTGGTATCAACGGAAAGCTCTGTTTCTCCTCTTTCATTTGATATGCTTGTCATGTCTGTGCAATGCCTGGTCCCGGAGTAATCCAAGCGAGAGCAGTGGCTGTGTGCGTGAACGCAGAGCAATATAGACTGTAAATATGATATACTTTGATTTAAATTCATGATTTTATTTTATACTTTATACTTGATCGTACAGACACGTGTCTAGTCTCGTTGGAAAGCCCCGGTTCTGCTCTTTCATGCAATATAGGTCTCATCACGCTGTGACTAATAATCACGGAGCAATGTAACAGAGAAGAATGGGTGTGTTTTTTGACGCACTTTGCATCCGTCGGGCTCATAGGGTCCGTTAAATTGACTTGGAAAAAAATAGGATTTGTAAACTGTCGGAATGGGGGTACTAAAATGTGTCGGATTGGCAGCATGTCTAAATAGCAGCATGTCGAAATAGAGGCATGTCTAAATGGAAGCATGTCGTAGTGGTGGCATGTCTGAGTGGCAGCATGTAACCGCCCCAGAGTTTCTATGAGTTTCCAATTGAACACGGCCAGCAGCCACACTGCAACTTAGTCGGAATAATTTCTTGCAAAATCGACATATAGGCCTATTCTATTCTTCCCCCCTCTGTTGGATTGATATTCGGCCGACCAGAGCCAGCCCGTCAGCTATGGGGCCAGCACGAGAGGAAGCTAGGTTGAGAAACTTCCACCTCGGGTCCGTGAAAAAAACAGCCAGTTCTGGTGTGTTGGTGTGTTATCAGACTCAACCTCGCTTTAAGACATTTGGATAACACAGAGATAAAGTTACTCACGTAGGCTACTGGCTGTATGGTATCGATCACATTCTTCACATCGTTCTCCATGCACTTGTTCCATTAAGTCCAACAGGCTTTTTAAAAAACACTGTATACAGGGTAAACCGGGTGGAAGAGCTAGCTAGCCATAGTCCCAGGCAGGCACACAACGATTTCATGCTAACTAATCTGACGAATAGTGTTGGATTATTCCATTATCGATTAGAGTGGTACCTGAAATGCATTCATGTTTTTAAAGCTTTATTTGTTATGAAAATATGATGATGAGGACTCCAATGAATTCTTTCTCAAACGTTGAGACTGCATCTTAAACAGCACAATGTTCCCGGGGGAGAATTGTTTTATATTAACACGTAGTCCAAGTTATAGCCTATGTTTACTGTGCTGTTCACTCAGCCTATCCCACAATTCCCAGTCCCAATTTAAAACAAAATAAACCAAAATCCATCATAATTCTGAACAGAGGACTTTTAATGGCATACGATGCAATAAAAACAGCCAGTTTTGAATTTTGAAACAGTGTGTTAGGCTAGCGCCTGCTCTGCTGATGTTTTGATCTGACTAATCGTTTATTATAGGAAAAAGACACCGTAGACAAGAAAGTATTAGACCTAACCGCATTTAAATACTTAGCTGACACATATGGATATATCGGGCCGTATTCCTCGCAGTTCAGCAAGCAGTTAATGGTAAGTGAAAAAAACATACGTGTAGTATTGTCATTGCCTTAATCATCAGAGACGTTCGCTCTCCCAGATAGCCTGCCGTCGCAGCCGGCGAGTGTACAGCGGAGCCATGCCTGGATGTCACGATAAGTTTACATATTTTTTTCCCCTTTACACTTTGTTGCTGGGAGGTTAGGGGAACGTTAATGCAACCAAATATTGTAAAGTTCCCTAAAGGGTAGGAGAACGTTCTGCTAACCAAAATAAATAACCAGAAAAAAACGTTGTATTTTCGTCAAGAAAACTTTCCTGGGGAACCTTGTGGCAACTTTAGCAACTTTCAGGCAACGTTCCCCTAACCAGGAAAAAAACGTTCTAAAAACGTTCTCCTAACCAGAATTGGGGAGTCTGACCTATGGCGACGCTTTACTCTCTCTGGACGCATGCGCATTAACACAGGGCTGCCAAGTTTCAGAAAATGGCAAGCGTGAGAGTGAGAGAGTTTTTTGACTGTCACACTCAAAAGCGTGACATTTGGCAGCTCCGATCAGAGTCGATTTTTCAAGTGTGAACTTATCAAGAAACAGGCAAATAAATGTTACACAGCTCTGCAACAAGTATAGGACAATGATAGACTTAGCACATAGGTGTCAAACTCAAGGCCCGCGGGCCAGATGTGGCCCGCCACGTCATCACATATGGCCCGCGAGAGTTTAAAAGGTCTGAAACAGTATGTGGCCCGCGAGAGCTTAATAGGTCCGATACAGTTTTTGCGGCAATACAATACAATGCACGCATGTGAGACTGAGAGGGAGGCAACATCAACCACCTTCTTCTATGATCAGTGCAACTGCTACATCAGATGTGATAGCAAGGGGCATTAAAACAAAATAGCGAACGGAGCGCCTAAATTACGCGCTCGGTTTAGCCTGCCTGTGAAAGTGAAACGAATGATTGTCTGAAGTGCATGTGCTTCTTTGAGAGGGAAATCGATATATGTAAACTATGTGATGCATTTACGTCTACGTTTAAAAAACATGTATAATTGTGTGTAGTCCTATTATCAAAAAAAATCCAGCTCCAAATCCTTGCTAAACGAGCAAGTGATTGTTTGGCCAAAAGCGAAAGTAAGCCTATTCCGACCGAGAAGAGGTGCATTCAGATCAGGCAAGCAGAGGTAGACTAGCCTGACGACGTCATACTCAATTCTTATCAGAATATGAGTCTGAAACTGCTCCATTCAGCTGCGATTATGGGGCGTGATTCAACCGATACAGGGCGGGGGGGATAGCTCTGCTCTCATTGGATAGACCAAACCAAACAGAACAAGTTATTGGCTGTCAGTATCTGCGAAATCTAAGACAGAGCAAGGTAGGCTATGGAAAACATCCTCCTTCGTTTTTATAAAAAATTCCTTCAAACTGTGTGCAATGAACAGCTGGGGAAGTGTGTCGTTAACCCAACGAGCAAACAGACATTTTTAAACAAACGGGAACAACATCACCCAAACATGCTGTTTTAACTGGGTGAAAGTGAAACTGAAGTTTTCCCACATATCCTCGTTGGTCTAAGTGTTCAGAAATAGTTGTGCGAATCCGTGATAAAACCTCCGTTTCAATAGCTAAGATAAACGAAAGGCCAAACTGCATGAACAAATTATGCATTCATAGCCATAGCGTTTTTGTTGCAATCAAAATCAACCTAAGCCAACATGGTCTCACACCCAACTCGTTGAACGAGGACGCATGCAGCCGTGAACGTCACTGCTATTCATCTGTCAATCATCACGTAAAGCCCGCCCTGTGAAATGTGATTGGTCCGAGCAGATCTGTATCTCGAATAGTAGCAGCTGAACGGAGCAGTGCTAGACCGAAGTTCCCTGCAGAAAAAGAATGGAGGCGGGGCTAAACTTCGGTCTGGCATCCAGGCTAGAGGTAGGCTAGAAGTTTGTAGTAATCGCCCTGTTTATTTGCATTTTCATGTCAGTTTAAAACAAACAACGTATAATCCACACAACACCTTTCAACTTTGAAACTTCAAAGAAAAGGTCCACCGGGACCGTTCGCTTCTACTGTATGTTTATGGAACGGTGTAGGCTAGGCTAGTGACACATTTCATATGCACTTTTTGACATGTCAGTTAGCCTACTCGTTTGCATCACTGGCTAGATGTAAAACTGCATTTCGTTACTGGTATTTGACTTGTGCAATGCCAGGAAAGTTGAATATACTGGAATCTAAAAACTCAGAAATATGAAAAAGAAGGGAAAAAAAATCCATGGCATGATCTCTTCCTGACTGACCAGTGACCCTCATTGAAAAGTCAAACTATATGGAACTGACAGTGTTTTTGTTTTGTTTTTACAAAACATAACAATGATAAAAAGAACATGTCATGCTGATGCCTTTTGCTCTTCTCGATTTTAGAAGTTTTACCGATGCTAAAGATTTTGTGGCTGGTGCTACAAATCTTAGAAGTTACATTTGGCCCTTTGAGGGCAACCATTGGGCTGATGTGGCCCTCGGTGAAAATGAGTTTGACACCCCTAACTTAGCAGCCTTAACGTTAACTTGGAAAATCAAGGAGAAACAGCGAATCAACTGTGAACAAAAACTAGCAAGGCGAACGTTTTAAATCTAATTGTCGGAGTCAGCGCTGGTGTGCTTGAAAGACAAGTTAGAGGCGCCAAGACCCGCCTTACGTTGCTTCTGATTGGTTTATATTGCGTGACGCCTTCAGTGGTTGGTGAGATTTAGACACAAAGGACTGATGGATTGGTTATTGCTGTCAATCAGTGCTCGAACTACGGCAAGGCAATGACCAAAGTTTATCATCATGAAGAAATGTATATATATATATATCGCATTGAATGGGGAAATATTTAACGTGAGAAATGTCAAGTATGGCGTGTGATGTGAGAATGGGTCAAAGCTCAAAGCTTGAGACTTGGCAGCCCTGTTAACACTTTAGCATTGATTTCAGAAAATATGTTTATTACTCTGCCGATAAGACAGTTACGAGGTTATAACGCCAATCTCACAATGTAATGGAGTAAAAGTATACATTTAATTGTATAAATTGAAATTGTGGTAAAATAAAAAAGTAAATTGGTAAATAAAAGTAGGAAGAAAAATAAGAACGCAAGTAAAGTGCAGATACTACCCATTCATCTGTATTTAAAGGAATATGCCACCCAAAAATGAAATTAAGCTAGTCTCGATCACCCCCAGAGTTAGAACAGTGAAAAAAACCCGGTTAAAATCCGTCCGGGCATTCTCCTGCTTTGGGAGCAGCGATGTTAGCTTTAGCTTAGAGCAGTTGCTGTAGATGAAGGGTGTCAGTGAGCACGTCCTCCAAAAAGTGACCGAGACGTCTACATTTTTTTCTAAATATATCTTGGGAGCCGTGTGTTCAAAACGAGTACAAATCATAATGCAAAATCGAACGAGACTATTACCTGGGCAGATCTTTACTTGGAACTATTTTCAGCCTCATCGCCGACGAAGCACCGCTAGCTAGGCGCAAAGTTCTCACGTAGCACCACTTGTGAAGTTCCAGTCGAATCTAGTTGGGAGTTTACAAGACTGCTACGTGAGAACTTTGCGCCTAGCTAGCGGTGCTTCGTCGGCGATGAGGCTAAAAATAGTTCCAAGTAAAGATCTGCCCAGGTAATAGTCTCGTTCGATTTTGCATTATGATTTGTACTCGGTTTGAACACACGGCTCCCAAGATATATTTAGAAAAAAATGTAGACGTCTCGGTCACTTTTTGGAGGACGTGCTCACTGACACCCTTCATCTACAGCAACTGTTCTAAGCTAAAGCTAACATCGCTGCTCCCAAAGCAGGAGAATGCCCGGACGGATTTTAACCGGGTTTTTTTCACTGTTCTAACTCTGGGGGTGACCGAGACTAGCTTAATTTCATTTTTGGGTGGCGTATTCCTTTAAGTATTTCTACTTAGCTATATATACAGTACATCTATCCGATGTATCGGAACAGGAATGGAAAATTTCATTCTTAAAACTCTAGCATCTCGTCTCCTCAGTTCCTAAACATTCACAGAAAGTTGTTAAATGAAGAGATGAAGCAGCGCAGTGGTAAACATGCCCAACATTTTTTAAACATGTTGCTGGCATCAAAATCAAATTCAGTCAAAATGGCCGGGTCTCCCAGATTCGTTAAGAAGCTCTTAGAACTTCTTAGCAGCGTTCTTAGAACATTCTTAAGGCCGTCGCCCACCGGACACGTAGGCGGCGCGCCGCGACAATACAATAATAAGAACTCCATTGTTTTCAATGGAGCAAAGCCCACTGGAAACGTCTGCCGCGCAGCAGCCGCACAGAGATAGAAAACGATTCTAAAATCCTGTGCGTCAAGCCCAGACCGACAAACACCACTGAATGGCGTATCCGGTGGGCGCCGGGCTTTAGAGCGCTCCTAAGAAGTTCTTAGCACTTAAGAGCTTCTTAACGAATCTGGGAAACCCGGCCATTGTCAGTCTCTTTGATATGTTGTCTCTGTCCTTTTTGCAGCTATATGGGTTTATGAGATTTGTAAATTATCACATTCTGTTTTTATTTAGATTTTACACAACATCCCATCATTTTCTGATTTGGGGCTCTACATTGAGCAGATTTCTACTGCACAATGGTACTGTGAAATAATAGTTTTTCTTAGTCGCTTTGGCACATTTCTCAGATCAGAATTGAAATTCTCAAAACTGCTTGTTCAAACCCCAAATTACCTTATCATCTCACCACTTGTGCACATCATTGAAACAGTTTCTCCCCATCTTGAACAAATAGCAATTCTTTCTTACATCCATGCAACTGATTTTGTGCAAATGTCTGCTATTTTCTTAATTTTCAGTGGTCAGTGGCTGAGCAAATAAGGCACTGATCATTTGAAAAAATACTCCAAAGTGACTAAAAAAACTGTAATGCAGCATGATGTAAACTGATGTGGCACAAACACCTGTTGGTATTTCTTGTTGGTGTCGATGATATCATTAGTTAAGGCCAAAAACTCCATGGTTGGAGTTTGGATCCACTAACACTTTAGAGGTCACCCTTGAAAAGCACAGAACAAGATCATCTAAATGTAAACACATTGTTGCCAGGTCAATTTCAAGGAGGAATTCGTCATATATTGACTTTTGTAGCATTGAGGAGCCTGTATTGCAATGCTGTAAGTCTAAAAGCTAACACTTACCTGTAATGTAAAGTCATGTGGTTAATGTAAGCTTTTTTGAAGGTTTTGAATCATTTGCCATGGCATGTATGTATTAATGGACAGGGTTCTACCAGCTGTATACTGCTTGTTATGTCTAAAAATCATGGTGTAGCCCACACAAATAAGTCAAATATGTCAATAACACACATTCAAATAAAACCAGTCTGAAATGAATGTATTTTCTACACAGGAAAGTATCAATGAATGCTCAAAGCCTACACAAAGCTTTTCATATAGCCAATATCAAGGATAACAAATTGGGTATTTCAAAACATAATTATGGCCTGTGCACTGTGCTGTCAATGGCCAGGTTTCCCAAAATTGTTAAGAAGCTCTTAAGTGCTAAGAACTTCTTAGGAGCGTTGTAAGAATGTTCTAAGAACGCTCCTAAGAAGTTCTTAGGACTTAAGAGCTTCTTAACGATTTTGGGAAACCCGGCCCATGTGTCTTTTTGAAGAAAACAAAACATGAATCTTATGGTAATAATCTTATGGCTCTTTCCCTGAACATAGTTTCACCTCAGTAGTTGAGTACTGGATATTTTTCCTCATTCTTTAATTCATGAAAATCAGGCCTCTTACCAACAATTGTTAGTATCCAAAGGGAGAGCAAAGTATGAAAATCCATTCAGCTCGATTGTTGCACACTTTCTGAGCTGAATGTTCATTGGAACTATCTTGACTCAAACACATGCTGTACTTTAACCCTAGTGACAAAATGGCAAAATGGAACACATATAAAAGAGACAGTTACATTATACTACAGAGACTTTGTAGCCTTGATTACTATAGATTGGAAATGTAGCTTGAAGGTTAGATACTATTTATATGATCTAAAAAAGTGTTGGTTAATGTATATGATTAAACTGTGGGACATCAAAACATACCTGTCATTATGTGACATTTAAGCTTGTACTGACCTCTGGTGATAGCAATGCGATATTGCAATATAGTCTCAGAAAAAATACAGCCGCAAGCACCTTAGATAAGGATTTAATTCTAAAAATGATACAATGATTTATATAATACGAACAGTGCCCTCCATAATTATTATAATATATTTTTTCAAATAATATAGGACCACAATGAAAAAAAAAAGCGTAAAATCCAACCTTTAATACAAGCGCATTTATTTAGAAGGGAAAAAATCCCACATTAAGAAATAATTATTTTACATCAAATCATGTGTGCCACAATTATTGGCACCCCTGATGTTAATGCTTTGTACAACACCCTTTTGCTAATAAAACGGCACCTAATCTTGTTGTATAATGTTTCACAAGATTAGAGAAAACAGAAAGAGAAATCTGTTGTTTTTTGTTCAGAATGCTGTTGTGTTTCATGGATATTTTGTTCACTGCAATGCTGTAAAACGTTTTCTGTTCTATCATAGTCTACTGTAAACAGTATTTATACTGCACCTCCTGTAGGCCTAGTGAACAGTAAAAAAAATAATAAAAAAAATGATTTGCATTTTACTGGAATGCATTTGAATGTGAACATTAGATCTGGACATACAGTACAGTTCCCAACCAGGAAATTTAGTGTGAAAATGCTGGATTGCATGTTTTGCATGCAAATACCTGTAAAACTGAAACATAAAAGTCTATGCCGTTTTTGTAATGTCAACAGTAGCCAGTATTTTGAAACCTAGTGTACTCTGATTGACTGCATGTATCTTTTGAAGTGAAAACAAGCTTCAATTTTTGACCAAATAACTTCATTTTGAGTCAGGTTTCCAGTGTTTTGGTAAAGTTAGTGTGTGCAGAGAAATGACGAGTTAGTGTATATGTAACAAAATGTGGTGTAACAACATGGAATGTGCTTCTGGGAGGAAAATTATCATTTTTTGGCCAACTGTGTTTTGTAGGTGAGAGTCTGTGTTTAGAGTTTTGAAAATGTGTCAAATGAATGGACAAACGCTTGTTAGCGATTGAAAAAAAACTGTATTGTAGTGTAGGCCTATTGCTCTTCTATTGAATGCCTCCATGTGCGAAGGTTTCAAATAGGCTATGTTTGTAATGGATAGTGTGTTATGTAGGCCTGCTGCGCCGATCATCGTCTGTCTGTACCGTCTTTAAGCGTCTTTGTGCCTCTCCGAATCCGATGGAGACTGAACAATAACAATAGGCTAATAATAATAATAATAATAATAATAATAATGATAATAATAATAAAAAACGATTGTCTTGCTCTAAAATGGGATGTCAAAAATGACAAACTGTCATTTCGTCAAAATGGCAAACTGTCCAAAGCAATGTGTTTTTGTGACTTATGAAGCATATCCGTGGTAAGTTGAGTAGACTGCTGTTTCATTGTAATAAGCATTTATCTCCCTCTCCATTGACCAAAACTTTGCCCTGGCATCTCTTCTGGACTGACTGAGTTACGTCGCGTCAGAGAGCTGTGAGGTATGAGCTGAGTTATGTGCATATAGTGTCGAGTGGTGCAATGCTAGTTTTCTCGTCTAACACTCAATAGGCCCGGGTTCAATCTTCGCCTTGAACTTATTGTTGGACTGCTTATTTATCTTTATTTCAAAACGTTTGGTTATTCATCTGTTTATTTCAGATAGTTTGTTATTAAAAACCATTAATGAAAAATAATTGTTCGTCAACATTGAAAAACGGTCATTGAATTCAGTCAATGTAAGCTACAAAATGTCACTCGTGGCAGGGATTGAATCCAGGTCGATTGAGTGCTACACGAGAGAGCTAGCATTGCGCCACTTGCTGCTGTATAGTTACAGAAACAATATCCTAATGTTTTACTAATAGTGGTTTATTTACAGCAAATATGTAAGAAAATGCTTATACATTAGTCTGAGCTTTAACAGATACAACTATAAAACTTAGAAGATATACAACTATAAATGTACGTAGCCTAGGCATACTAAGTAGCCTAAGCCCAAATAAATCCATAAGAGAACTTTGTCCAAGTCCATAGTTGCCCGCAGATGAATGGTTTGGCCGAAACTAATTTAAATTCGACGAGTTTCATCTGGAAATAATTCATAAGAATCGCTTGCCAATGTCCTTTGTTAGTTGCACGCAGATGAATGATTTGGCCAAAACTAATTTAAATACGACGAATTTCAGCTGAAAATATTTTTTACACACGTAGGCCTATGCCTAATAGAACAATGTCGCAATGCATAACAATTCGCTTTTCAAAACAAAATTGCATTTTACCACTGTAAATAGCCTCCATAGACTATGCCATGTAAATGAAAAATAGTTATTAGAATAAATCACATATATAATACATATTGCACATATATAAACTATATGTTTTATGGTAAAATATTATTCTCATGCCCGACTGACAGGAAACTTATAGGAGGGAGCCCTTGCGACATCTGCTGTGAGAAAGGAGAACCGCAGCCTGAACAAAACAAGGCCGAACGTGAGACTGGCAGTGTTGTCACGGAAGTAAGAGCAAAATAGCTCTAAACTAGTTTTTACCGGTGTGCTTTTGATCATGTAAAAATACTGGGTGATAAAACACGCGTATTTAGGAAAAGTTGTGAACGTAGGGTTCTGGAATTTAAACACATACACTGCCCCTTAACCCTCCAACCCCTACATACATACAGTACCCCCCCCCCTTTTTTTTTTTAACTGTCCCACCACCACTCCACCCAAGACATCGCACATGCCTGTCCTTACGATTCCCTTGCCCCTCACACACACACACACACACACACACACACACACACACACACACACACACACACACACACACACACACACACACACACACACATGCTCCCTCTCCTAGCACGACCCCAGGCAGTTGGGTTGGCCCCTTGAGCCGTGGATCTGCCCAAGGTTTCTTCCTGGACAAGGGAGTTTTTCCTTGCCCCTGTTGCTCCTGGGTGTCCCTTGGTGCTCCCCAACACCTCTTTTTTTAGTATCTATTTGTTTATTTTTCTTTTAAATTTATTTCTGTAGTTGAATAGACACTTGAGCACAAGGAATATCAATACTTATAAATGCTTATTTATGAGTACATGACAATAAACTTTGAACTTTGAACTTAATCATTGCATATTTCTTACAGTCTACAGTTTCTGCAACAGGTGGCGTACAACATTTATCAGATTGATTGTAACCTGCTCTATGAGGTAGCTACTGTAAGGAATGACCTGCAATTTACACTGCATTACACCTCTCTTGCACATTCATAAATATTAGTTTTGTAAATGATCATATTTTATATATGGTTATTGCTCCTCTATTCTAATAATGACTTTCAAGTCTGTGTTTTTACCTTTAAGATCCATTGTGACTTTATTTATGACGTTAGGGAGGCGGGATGTTTTGTTAAGGGAGTTCCTGTGATAAAAAGGAAGTGTTTCTGTTTGGAACTGAATTGTACGCTGTGTGCAAATGTAGCTTACTTTAAGCAGTGCTCTACCAATCATAGTAATAAATGCTCGACATGGAATATTTACTTTACAAAACCATGGCCTTTCTTGTATTAGGTAACGTATATGGACAAATAATACCTTGTAATTCTGTGCTAACAACATACATTACTTTTTTGTAGTTTCATATTTTGTTCAGGTTGCATTTATGTCAAATGTGGTATCAGCGTAGAACAGCAGTGACAGTAGTCAGAACAGAACAAAGTAGATGGAAACACAAGCAACATTCACAAAGGGGTTAGCTTGTGTTTCCATCTAGTTTGGAAACACACTAATATTGTCAGTATTTAATATAAGTATACAGTATGTAACAGTAATTCTATAGTAAGTGATGGATGCTCTGTAGTATTTTGTAGCACTATAAGATATTAAGTCTTTAAATTACCCATTGTGTCAGGCTTGTGCTCATGCCAAAATGAGATACTGCTGGATGGGCCTCTTAATGGATCAGTCGGAGGAAGTGTGGTGTTCAACCTCACCAACCCACCATCTAAACCACCTTCAAAAATCAGCTGGATTTCTCCAAGCAATATAGAGATATTCGCTTTACTTGGTAATACAGAGGTGATGCATCCTGATTACACTGGTAGAGTCTCTGTGAACAAAGCCACAGCTTCACTGGAGCTCAGGAGTCTGACTCTCATGGACACTGGGGAGTACACTCTGAGCATCACCACTGATGTTGCAAGACAAGGAAAAACATCACTGACCGTGTTTGGTATGTAATTGTCCCTGACAGAATGCATGGTTCAGTATTCTATCAGCTGCTGTGTGTGATGGGTATGTCTTCTTTATGACTGTTCTGCTAGCAAGCTGGTTTCTAAATTACTTTACTTTTTGCATCATGATGATTGTAGTCAACCTATTGGATATATATCTTCCACAGTGTATCCTGACTAAATATTGATTTAGATGTATTACAGTATCTGCTTTATGTACTCTACATAACACTTTGATTATATGTAAGCTGCATTTAAATCTGCTTTACTGGCATGGCATTGCAACTAGCATGGCAGGCATTGTTACCTTTAATAATGCGACCTTCACCAGGTTGATTGTTTCATGTTAATTTTCAAACTATGATTAAACGATGAAGAAACTTGTATATCAAAGCATGCTCTGTGTAATTCACTCTCTTGTAGAGAACATATCACATCCCATCATAAGCATCAACGGCACCCCCATAGCTGGCAACAGCTCTGTCAACTTAACCTGTGATGCTCAAGGTACCATCGTTACCAGAGAGTGGACAAAGGATGAGAAGCCTTTGTCTCCTAGCAACAGCACCATCCTCCATGAGGAAAACAGAATATTGTCCATTGACCCAGTAGAGAAGGAAGACGAGGGGCAGTACACATGCACACTCATCAATCCATTCAGCTCTGTTAGTGAGAACTACGACCTTGTGGTCAATTGTGAGTATATATCTGAATTAGTATTAAACTGCTAATAGATCTCAAGCAATGAAACATTTGGTGGAGCATGTTTCATTGTGTTTTCATTACAGATGGGCCACTGAGCGTCCACATAAGCCCAGCCCCTGAGGTAACACCAGGGGATAGAGTGTCTCTTGACTGCTCTGCTGACTCTGTTCCACCTGCCAGTTTTACCTGGATGTTCAACAAGACTCAAATAGGAGACAAGTCACAGCTGGTCATTGAGAAAGTGGACCAGAGCCATGCTGGGATGTACACCTGCACAGCTTTGAACAGCATCACTGCTCTCAGTTTATCAGAAGAGCAAATGCTGAGAGTAAATGGTATGTCTGTTAATATTAATAACACTACCAGGGAATTATTATGGCTACTGTAACTTTGTAAGGCTCTCCGGTCACCAGTTAGCTAGTCAATGTTGAGTGCAATATGTCTTATTCGTCTTTTATTTACTTAGGCTGCGCAAAGTACAGGTCATTGCAAGATGGTTCATGCTATGTTTAAGGAAAACGAATACTGGTAATAATTGAGGCAAATCTACAAAGGCAAAATAGGCCTACAGGCCAGCTCCAAACTGAGTGCAGAGCAGGCTGATAACTAACCTGAACTTGTAAATTACGAGAACAGCATCACCACTTCCTTGGCCTCTTCATGTTTTCCATATAACCAAATAACCAAATGCAAACAATAACATGCATACCCAACCCTGGAACTGACTGGGGCAATTGCACGCACGCACGCACACACACACACACACACACACACACACACATACACACACACACACACACTGTTGGCTAGTTTGGACTTATTACACACAGTTGTTTTTAGCAGTTGCTTAAAAAGGCAAATAAATTGACAAAGAGCAGACTATTTGTAAAATGAATAATGCACGGTAGATCGTACCAATCTTCAACTATGGTCTTTATTTCTGCTACTTAGGCTGCGCAAAGCACAGGCCTTTATTTAAGGCTGACTTCCAGGCAGACCCTATTTCTTATGTGCGTTTTATTGTGAGACCAGAGCAACATGCGTTTTGTTTCTAGCGGCACCGGTAGCCTATCAAAAGCAGTATAGGTTTTCGGTTTAGTTTGGGATTTAATTTACTTTTGGTCTGATTGGGGATGTTGCTAAATTTTGAGACTGATGGGCACTGAAATATGGGGGGTATTTGAAGGTTAAGTTTCATGTTGCTGAAAGAGTGTTGGGATTTCCACCCATTGTTTGCGGGAGGCGCTTTCATCCATTCATTGTAAGTGCACTGAAACCTTACTGCGTAGCCAAGTAGCCTATTGAATTTTTTTTTTTTTTTAATTATCGATAGGCCTACTTCTACGAAACCTAAAGGTAAATTCTCATTTGACCATTCTATGCAGTTAACTGAAATGGTAAGCCCCTTCTTCAAATTGAGCCTTGAGATGGTGGCTGCTGTTGAAAATGAGTTATTATGCATGCAGCCGGTCCATCTCTCTCCAACATTGCGAATGCATTGTTATCGCAAACCGCAAACCATCCACGCCGACACAGCTGATTCTTTGATTGATTCTAAGCTGTTTTGATGTAGGGGATGGGTAAACTGGCGCGCTACAAACATGCTACCAATCAAATGTAATAGTAGTAGGACTAGCCTACTTAGACACTTTAGTCATGGGCAACGTTGCCATGTTAATTTGGGCTAGAAGTGCTTGCTTGTGGTGGCGCTCCTGTCCGCTGCTTCTCCCGAATTGTGTTTGGCAAATTTGTTATTGGGGGAAACACGGAGAAACGAGATGGTCAGTCCTCGTATTTTTTCTTCACGTTTCGGCTAAGTAATACGTTAAAGTCTTCTTCCGTATTGAACAGACGCTCGGCATGTCAAATTGCAGTTGCAGAGTTTTTCGAATGTTTTACAACCCAGCTGGTATCCGCTGTTCATTCCGATATATCCCCACTCGGCGGTAGGCCTAGGCCTATTTAACTTAAAAACAACGTGCCATTCCGACATGAGGTCATTAATAGGCTATTAATGTCATAACTATTAGGCTACATTAGGCTTACTATGCATGGCTGTAGGCAGCTATGAGGCCACTGAGATCTGGACCTCATCGGTTTTGAGAGCTGGAAATACATGTGTTTGCTAAATATCGGTTGTTGTGCATGTTGCGTTCGCGACTCGGGGAAGTGAAGGCAGTTCTGTAAAGACATTGCAAGTTTTCATGGAGATCATCTGCGCCGCGCTGCGCAGCTGTAGCTGATTGTGAAAGCCGATTGGAATTACATAAGTTTAGAGCGAACGTTTCAACTATGTTTGCCATGGTAGACAAAAACACTCAAATAAAACAATAGCCTAAAAAATAACTGCATGCGTAATGGACACGGCTCTATATCCTAAATAATTTTCGAGGTTCGCCATTTGGTAATATGACCTATCCTTACTGACAATAATTTAGATTGAGCACAACTAAAGTTGCACGAAGGCAAAATACAGTCCTAAAAGCCTATTCTATATAGCCTGGCCAATATTGTAGATGTGCAAAAGCAGCATTTGCGTGCGTGCTTGCCGGTGAGGTGTAGCCTACAAAAATGAGCATAACATCTGATTATTAAAGTATGGCTATAGGATATAGGCTAGAGAAGAGTTGGTTTAAAATTCAAGTGTAGTAAAAAAGTTTGTGCACATCCCCGGTCAAGGTGCAGAACAAGAGTAGCCTAGGCTAAATCATAAAAAAATGGAAAAAGGTTCGCACACTTGAAATCCTTCTTTTTTGATTTGATTTTATTTTCTTTATCACAAAGGAATGACGTTTCGACCGTGTGGTCTTCTTTAGATTAAAATTCAAGTACAGTACGTGCGCTATTTAACCCCTCGAGACCGACTGCAGTCTTCTGACACAGCCAGACGACTCTCCCAACCCATTCATTCGTTCTGGCCGATATAACCCACTCATTCGTTTTGTGCATATATAGATTCCTGCATGCTGCATTACCGTGACCCTTAGCCTACCTTGTGGGTGATTTTTTCTCATTGGAATACAGCAGGACAGGATGCCTTTTATCTAACAAACGCAAAAGCTGAGATTGTTGGAAGGACTAGGCTACTCAACAAACTTGTTTTTCATTTCTGGGAGATCTCGTTATCGTTTTGGATTGTCGGATTTTTATACTTATTGTTTGGACTTATGGACAATGAACTTAGAGGGGTGGTTGTTAGTGCTTTACAAAGCTTTGTGTTAATAAGTGTCGGTCCTCCTATCTTTCAGCTCACTGCGCGATGCAGTTGCGCATAGTGGCCACGAAGTCATTAACTGTTTACGACACAATACATGATATTTGTGTTTTTCCTTTCTTAGATTTAATGCATGTTTGACATGTAAACAGGCCTTCAGTCCGTTAACTTAAGGCCTTCCTTTGCATGGGGTTGCTCGCATCCGCCCGTAACCTAGGCTATTATGTGCGTAGTGGCTGTATACTCTTGATTATAATAAGATGCGAATTGTTACAGGACAACTTAAACTGACTTCCCCAATGCTTCCCCGCAGCACATTACATTTTAATATAGGCTAATATAGGATGAACAAAGTCTATGGACTTGCTATATTAAATCCAGTAGCCTAATAATTATATGTGCCACGTCCGATTTCGCTAGTGATGTAGTAGGCTACGTTTAAACATCGACAAACGTCTGTGTGAGACTACCCATTTCATGAAGAGCAATTGTCTTGTGCGATCATTCCCCCTCCCCCACACTTGTCTAACCAGTTCACTAGACATTATAGCCTACCTATATGCGGCATTGAGGACGATTGCCTCCCTCCCCCCTCTCTCTCGACAGACACTTCCTGACACTAGGGCTCGGGACCATGACATCAAAACTTCGCGGGCACAGCCAGCTCAGCCTCTGGTGGAGCATGGCGGAACTACAAGGGTCTGGCGAGAGTCAGGCTAACATTGGCAGCTTCACTCCTTAGTTTACTATGGATTAGGCTACTATGGATTTACTCCCGCCTTTTAGTGTGTTCCTGTTACTTAGTTTTTGCCTTCTTGGTCGTATGTTGCTGTGTAGTGGGGTGTAACAGTGCAACCCACGATCGCAAGAGGAAAAGAATAAATCGCTACTATATTTCTGCGTCTTGTCTTGTGCATCTGAATGAATGGATATTACGTTCAGTGCGCTACCAAATGTCGGCGATATTCCTAGAATGCAAGGCGTGTGCCCGAGCCCTATTATGTAAATGTAAAAATGTGTGTGTGTGTGTGTGTGTGTGTGTGTGTGTGTGTGTGTGTGTGTTTGCGCTGAACCACTAATTCACATATTAACTTTTCTTTTCAGCAGACATCGCAATCATAAAAAAATCGCAAAACTTTTTAATAAAATAATGCCTCTTGTCTTAATGGGTTCCGGAGAGGTTCGTAGAGTAAGTTTTGAACCCCGGTCGCTGACGTGTAATTAAGATGCCTCAACCAGTTACGCCACAGTTCGAGTGTCAATATCTCCGCACTTAGTCAAGAAATATAAAGGATTCAGTCAGTCGAGTTCATTTATTCGCGGCATGCACTTGAAACGCCAATCAAAAGTTCTGACATGTTAAACTGACGTTAGTCATTAATTCACCACATGATAAAATGCTGTTATATTGACGCACAGTAGCCCACGGTAGTCTATGTCTATCTCTGAATCAACATGAACATGCATAACGAGATCCATATATTCTAAGTTGCTAGAAACTTCTTTTGCGGAGCTAGGCCTACTAGTCGATGGTTACAATGAATCACCCTCACTGCCCTATCGCATATCTGACCATCCATTGTTACAATGTTACAAAATGCGCGATCTTCTCCATGCATGTAGCCTACGGTTATAAGTAAAGTGACTAGGGCTGGGACTCGATTAAAAAAATTAATCTAATTAATTAGAGGCTTTGTAATTAATTAATCGAAATTAATCGCATTTTAATTGTATATGAATATATGACCTGAGAACAGTGAGAAGAATTTTTTTTTCACATGGATTTTTAGTATAGCCTACTATTGGATAATGACTGAATACATAGGCCTAAGCTTAAGCAACAAAAATATTGTTTATTAATAAGTCCAACAGACCAGTGCAATTTTTGCCATAAAGTGTAGCAATACCATATTTAGAAATAGTACATTTTCAGAAATCCATATAGCCTATAGATAGGTAGGCCTTCTGTAAACTATAATACTGTGATATCCTGTTAATTGTGTCACCTGTTACCTTGAGTTGAGTTCATGAAATTGTTGTGTCCCTTTAAGGGGAACTGGGGGGCGGAGTTTACGTGTGTGCGTGTGTGTTTGTATGCGGTTCTGAGTGTGAAGTTTCTTTTAGGTCTATGAAAATTGGACATGGAATTAGGTGCGGTGGATTACTGTTATAAGCGTGAGTTGTGGTTGTAACAGCAACTCGGTTGCTATTTGTTTAATAAATAAAGCTCAGAGGTTTCCCTCAAGTCACTTTGTCCACGCTAGCAGCTAGCTGCTTTATGTTTTGCACTGAGGTGATACCTGCGGTGATACGTCCTTGTTGCATAGGTTGCACACATCTACGCTTCCATCCGTTCGTTTTTTGTCTTTCCCATCCACGGGGCCAACCAAAGCGGTCACATCAGCTTCTTTGTTCATGTTCACTGTGCCACTGTGGTTTGTTTTGTCTGAACCGAACTCATGCGCGTTACTTGGTGCTCCAGTATAATCGGTCCGTCTGAAACTCATCCAGTGAGAAACGTTCCGCGGTGCAAAAATAAATAGGCATACGATTAAAATGCGTCAATTTTTTTAATGCATTAATGTTTGTGTAATTAATTAATCGTAATTAACGCGCTAAAGTCCCGGCCCTAAAAGTGACATGGTAGGCATGTAGGCCTATTAAAGATATTTCTGTTAAATACATTTTATTTTCAGTTGTCAAAAGTGGTGGGGACAAAATCTGTGATAAAGTGCTGGGTAAGATACCCAGCGTCGCCGGTTAAAATGAACATGCCTCCGTTTTAAAATAGCCTATAGGCCTACACATTTCTAAGTATTCCTAGCATAAATGTAGCCTAAATGTCCATCTTGTCCATCTCTTTCGTCTTCGCCTTGACAATAATAGCCTATTCACGGAAATGCGGTCTTGTAACCGTAATACATTCATGAATTAATCTAAGGTTGCCTATCGAGTCTTTCAGGTTGAATTGAAGGCTTCTAAAACCATTTTCATTAATTTTGAAAATGGTTTTATTGAAACGTCGTTTGATTATAATTTCGCCAGTCATCACCTTCATTTTAATGATTAAATGAGACGGATATGCGGAGCATTTCTCTCCCTCTCCATTGACCAAAACGTTGCTCTGGCATCTCTGCTGGACTGACTGAGTTATAGGCTACGTCGAGTGAGAGAGCCAGCTGTGAGGTAGGATGTAAAACATTCGAAAACTCTGAAACTGCAATCTGACATGCCGAGCGTGATGTCTCTTTTCTCCGCTTGTCACCAGCGCGGTGTCTACGGGGTTTTCCGTGTTTTCCGGTATGAGCCGAACCTTCATTTTATTAGGTCGGTCTTATGTTGCCCCCTTGCGGTTGCAAAGTCCCGATGCTTCGGGATTCCCGATGTTCGGGAAAGAAAGGAGCATTCTCAACCCGTACCATCTGTAAGGTTTAAGACACGACTTGTTGAAGCAAAGCCTTTTTTTTGCATGCCAAAGTACGAACGACTCTCTCTTTTCTTAGATGACGGCAAATAAGAGTTTGTGCTTTTTGAACCTGTCAAAGATGGACTAGTTTTATTTCAGTTATGTACAGTTAAAGTAGGCTTCAGTAGTTGTGAGTAGAAAGGTTCTTGGTATTTTGAGCCCCCAACGTTGTCTTCAAGGCAGCGCTGCCTGGAAGGCGCTGGGGTTAGGCATGGGTTAAGGTTAGGGTTAGGGTTAGGAGTAGGATCAACAGTGTCAACAGTGGCAGCGCTGCCTGGAAGACAACTCAGAAAACAGCTCTTTGAGCTAGCTTGCCTTTGATCAAGCTACCACATGACCACTCATTAGCCTAATATTTGTATAAACACTTCCACATAGTAAGTAACCCAGACATGGCGAAACAACTAAAAACTGTTAAAAGCTAAATTACTGTAGAGCTGGTAAATATACAGGCCTATTGACAGGGTACATGGATGTTAGACATCGGGTGTAAATAGTATTGTTTATTAGACACCCCGGTGTAAATAGTATTGTTGATTATACACTATACACCCGGGTGTAAATAGTAATGTTCATTAGCATCTGCCTAAAAATTATCCCGTCAAGATCCTGAAATGCATTAAGACTGTTAAATTAAGACTGCATCTGCAGGGGTAAAACTCGAAATCAGCGTACGAGTTTAACTAGGAACCAGCTGTTCCTGTGTGAGTTGTTACACAGCAATCACGTTCAACTTCGTGCGCAGCTGTGTGTTAAACTCCAAAACCTCTGTTTTAAGGAGCACAGTTTTAAAGCGTAGCACAGCGCAATGCTAAGGACAGGACACCCTGCTATGTTAAAAATTGGTCCATCTCATTTCAAGGTTTCAATTCACGATTGGAATAATGGTTTCATATTTGTTAGGCAACTTTGTAAAATACCTATATTATATACACTCAAAATAATTTGGGGCAGAAGCCCCGGCAAAAACAGTTTCTCTCTTAAGTCAGACAGTAACAACTGTGAAGGGATGCTGACATACTCAGCTGGTCATTGGTTTAAAACTATAATAATAGACATTCCAGGTTGCATACTGTAAGGAATTTTTTTTTTTCTCTATTGTTTATTCCAGATAAAGATTCCGGAATTCTAAACGGGGGACTATCTAATGGATTGTCTGATGGAGCAATAGCGGGGATCGTTATTGGCACCATTTCCATGTTGTTTTGTGTCCATTAGGCCATTGATTAAATTGACATTGTTTTATTATTGCTAATTATTCCATAGTTTTTGCTTATTATTATACAATTGATTGAATGACGTTATTGTTTATTTACTATTCTCCCATTTAGTCATTGTTTAATTTCATTAGCTTTTCTTACAGTATATTGATACTGTTTATTGTTTATGTTGCTATTCTCTTTAGTCAACACTATGGACTGACCAACTGCTAAATTTAATTATTGTATTGTTTTTGTTTGTATGTCGCTTTGGACAAAGGCGTCTGCTAAGCAACATAACCGTAACCGTAACCATTTCAGGTGTAGCTCTGGTTGGAGGCTCAGTAGCTTTCGGCACAAAGAAGGCCGGAGTATGGTAGTGCTTAATGGAGAGACTGATGTTATTTAACACTTAATCATTTATGTGACACTGAGCTGTTTACTATTAAAAAAAATAGAAATCAAATAGAAATAGATTCCAATTACTGATTCAAAATAATTAGGTAACAGATTGTGATAAGTTTGTCATCTACGAAACTGATTTTTATAAATCTTGATCAGTAAATGCTTCAAAGCTATTAAAAATGTGTGGTAGCTACTAGCTACAATACACTTTTAAACAGAAACTGTGGTTTAAAACATGTCACAATATTAAATGGTATTCTTTTCAATGATCTAGAGGGTGATCTACATGTATCATCTTGTAATTATTTACAAAATGATTTTCTAATAAAACGGTTGCAACAACATTGCACTTTGCACCTTGACACATGATTGGATTATTATGTGGTACAGTATGTTTATTCATAACTCTTCCGCTAACTAAAAACATTGTACCTTGATACCTAAATTACTTCACGTCCCATTGATTTGTTTTAAAAGTCTTGAATGGTAGTTTCTTTCATGAACAGCAGTCATTACAAACCCTACGGTTTCTCAATATGCAGTAGCATTTCACCAGTATAGTTTTGACTCGGTTCTTCTCTCCACTCCAGGTTCTGACTTCATTTAAAGAGCTTCCTTGTATACACAGGTTTAATTATTTACGTTACCAGGGGTATACAGCCCACAATTACCATCAGTGATCAGGATAACTCACTGTGACTCATTCACTAGATATGGCCTTGGAAAATGACTTGAAACAAAAATACACTTTATCTTAGAATGATGTAAAGTGGAAGCTTACAGGGGGGCTACACCAGATGCGTAACTGAAGCGTTCCGTTCGCGACGCGTATGTTGCAGCCGGTCGTAGCAGTTAATAATCACTGTAGTCAATGGAAGTAGCTACACCAGACGCAACACTGGCGCGTACATTCGAAAAAAATAGACCCATCTTCTCAAATGGGTTTTACGCGTCGCGAACGGAACGCTTCAGTTATGCATCTGGTGTAGCCCCCCTGTTAGAATAGAATAGAATAGACTTTAATCAAAGAGTAGTACCCCAATAGAAATTCTATACTCTTTCCTTTATTTGTCATTGTGTAGTACCACAATATATATATTTTTGGACAGCAGACACTCTCTCCACTCTCCATTTAGGTCTGGACTTTAGACTTTTCAACGTTCCTCCTCAATTAATAGCAACCCCAGTGTAAACTGTTTAGGTGGAGGACAAATTCACTGCTGGCAACGCAAGGGAGGCATGGCAAGGACTTAACATCATGATGGGCAGAACAGTCAAATCTGCCCAGATTCAGTGCCCTGCAGAGCAACTCAACACCTACTATGGCAGGTTCAACAAGCCTGCCCGAAAGGACTGGCCCCTGATCAACACCACTCACTCAGCCATCACAGTGGATAAAAAGGTGTCAACCCCCGGAAAGCATCTGGTCCTGATGGGCTGAGAGGCAGGGTACTGAGGGAATGCTCAGCCCAGTTGGGTGACGTCATCACCCGGCTATTCTACCAGCTGCTCCAACTGTGCCCCACAGACATGGAAAGAGTCCACCATCATACCTGTGCCAAAAAAGACCAGTGACCAGTGGCTTCAGACCAGTGGCTCTTACCTCAACACTATGTAAGTGTATGGAGAGAGTGCTGAGCAACCATCTTACTGCTGTGGTGGCAGACAGATTAGATCCTCTCCAGTTCACCTACAAGCTAAATTGAGGGGTGGATGATGCCTGCCTCACTCTTCTGGACACCATATGCCAGCACCTGGACTCTTCACAACCACACACAAGGATTTTATTTATGGACTTCGGCTTTTGACACTGTTGACCCACACATTCTATGTGACCGTCTCCTGGAATTAGAGGTCAACCCAACTCTGATTTTATGGATAAAATACTTTTAATTGGATAGACTCCAGCATGTCGTGGTCAATGGTTTTACATCCAAAAACATTGTTTTAAGCACAGGAGCTGTGTTTTATCCCCCATTTTATTTTCTATATACAAACAACCAATATGGAAAATATATCGAAAAAAAACTTAAATGCCAGCAATGTGTTTTATATACAAAACTAAGACCTGATAGATTTTTATATGACAGCCGTGGTGTACTGGTTAGCGCACCGGGCTTGTAACCGGAGGGTTGCCGGTTCGATCCCCGACCAGTCCACCATGGTTGAAGTGCCCTTGAGCAAGGCACCTAACCCCTCACTGCTCCCCGAGCGCCGCTGGTTGGGCAGGCATCTCACTGCTCTGGGTTGTGTGATTCACCTCACTGTGTGTTCACTGTGTGCTGTGTGTTCACTAATTCGGTTAAATTGGGTTAAATGCAGAGAACTGAATTTCCCTCACAGGATCAAAAAAGTATTATAAAAAAATAAATTAAAAAAAAAAAAAAAAAACATTATGATAATTGCTAAAACATGTAACCTGTAAGGACTATATATGACGTTGTATGAGGAAAACAAGAAAGGGGCCACTTTCAAGAGTAAATCATACAAGTTTTGTATATAAAACACATTGCTGGCATATACGTTTTTTCTATATCTTTTCCATATGGGAACATCACATGCAACAACACAGACTTTTCACTGCTAAAGTATGCAGACGACATGGCCCTTGTAGCCCACATCAGGGACATGAACTCCCTTGCTGCATACCATGGGCTGGTGGGCAAGCTCTTGGACTGGATAGAAGAAAGCTCCTCGGAACTTAACATCTCCAAAATCAAGGAACTATGCTGTCGGGGGAAGCGAACACCTAATGCCCCTCACCCTCACCCCCGCTTTGAATCCCTGAAGCTGCATGGGCAGGCAGTGGAGCAGGTAGAGGCCTTCAAGTACTGTACCTGGGCATGGAGACTGACAGTTGCCTGTCCTTCTCCCAGCACACTGACTCAGTGTACAAGAAGACACAGCAACGGATATTCCTGCTAAGGAAACGTAGAGACTTTAGTGTCAAAAAGGACATTTTAACTGTGGTTTACAAATCACTTGTTGAATCAATTCTCACCTTAAATATCTCATCCTGGTTCAACTTCACATCTGTTAAAAGTAAATCAAAGCTTTCTAGGGTCATTAATAGTGCTGTCAAAAATATCGCGTTATTAAGGCATTAACTCCCTGAGCCCTGAATAGCCCTGAAGCCCTGAAGCCCCGGCAAAAAAGGTTGACAGTAACAACAGGGATACTGATATACTCTGCTGGTCATTGGTTTAAAATTATAAGAGTAGACTACATTCCAGGTTGCATATTGTAAGAAAATATTTTTTTCTCTTTTATTTATTCCAGGTGGAATAGGAAGCGAGGGACCATCTGATGATGTATTGCCTGATGGAGCAATAGCGGGGATTGCTATTGGCACCATTGCAGGTGTAGCTCTGGTTGGAGGCTCAGTAGCTTTCGGCACAAAGAAGGCCGGGGTATGGTAGTGCTTAATGGAGAGTCTAATGGAGAGACTGATGTTATTTAACACTTGATCATTTCTGTGACACTGGGCTGTTTACTATGAAAAAATAAAAAAAAATGAAAAATAGAAATAGATTCCAATTACTGATTAGATTCAAAATAATTAGGTCACAGAGTGTGAGTTTGTCTTCTACAAAACTGATTTTATAAATATTGCTATGTAAATGCTTCGAAGCTATTAAAAATATGCGGTAGCTACAATACACTTTTAAACAGAGATTGTGGTAGAAAACCTGTAACAATTTATAATGAATGGTAAATGGTATTATTTTCAATGATCTAAACATCATCTTGTAATTTTTTACAAAATGCTTTTCTAATAAAACTGTTGCAACAACATTGCACTTTGCACCTTGACACATTATTTGATTATTATGTGGCATGTTTTTTCATAACAGTTCCGCAATCTAAAACATTGTACCTTGATACCTAAATTACTTCATGGCCCAAGGATTTGTTTTTGATCAAAAACAAAATGTTTAAAAAGTCTTGAATGATAGTTTCTTTCATAAACAGCAGTCACTACAAACCCTACTGTTTCTCAATTTGCTAGAGATGCATTTCACCATATAGTTTTGACTCGGTTCTTCACTCCGCTTCAAGTTCTGAACTCATTTAAAGAGCTTCCTTGTATACACAGGTTTAATTATTTACGTTACCAGGGGTATACAGCCCACAATTACCATCAGTGATCAGGATAACTCAGTATGACTCATCAGATATGGCCTAGGAAAATTACTTGAAACAAAGACACACTTCATCTTAGAATGATACAGTATAATCTATTCTAAAGCTTAGAATAGAATAGAATAGACTTTGTCATTGTGCAGTAGTACCATACAACGAAATTTGCTTGTACAGCCTCCAAACCTCCATCTTTTTTGGACAGCAGACACACTCTCCACTCTCTATTTAGGTCTGGACTTCAGACTTTTCAAAGTTCCTCCTTAGTTAATAGCAACCAAATTGTAAAGTGTTTGTGTATGACATAGTGTCTCTATCATCAAGTGCTTGCCTGTCATAGATAAGCAAAGCTTCAGGCTGTTGGCTCACTGTGCCATCCAATTCAGCTGCCCGGTCAATCATTGACTAACCTCTCCAATATTGTCCTGAACAACCTTCCTTTACCCTTCCCCCCTCCCTCCATATACTGTAGCATACAACAATGTCTCATTCATTTGTACAGTTCCCTGTATTTGAAAATGTCATGCTGTTCCACGGTGATACATTTCCCTTGACAGCATTGTTTCCCAGCTAATATATTTGATCCTAATGCATGGTTTTCAGTTGCATTACTTAGTGTCTTATTACTTAAAGAGACCCTATGCAACGTTTTCAAAGTCATAAAATCGCTTAGAAATCGTTATGCTTGACTGACCAGTTTTATCGAAAACAGTAATATTTCCTCCCGCCCCCAGTGTCCCTATAGTTAGTGGGTAGCCACATTAGGGTGAGCAGTGATTGCATTAATATTTACGGTAAATACTCAATGAAAATTACTTTAAACTGCATTTCCACATACATATATTACTCAATGAAAATGCATTATTATGCACACGACCATAAGTCATGTAGAAAAGTCTTATTATAACACCTGAGATATTCATTCATTCTCAATGAGAATAGTTCCTTTCAACGACCATGACATACCGGATGTGCCGCCATTGTTTGTACACGGGAGTCAATGGTAGTGTCGCAACTTTGAGATATCGATGGCTTTGGCATAAAGAACAAGAAGAACCACGCTTGCAATTTATATATTTATATATAGCCTATATATTAATGCTGTTACACTGACGATAAACAAAAAATAAACGTACAATTACAATATTTTTTTTTACATTTTTCTGTTTCAGTCTATATCTGTCTATACCTTAATTCTGCAACATAGCAGTGCTTTGTATGGTTATGGTTAACATTTCACTTTTCACATCATTGGACTCACCATGGAATCAATATTTATTTCCATTCACGAATACAAATGGTTGTTTTTAGCAATAGCAATGGAGTAGTATTGGTGTTCTACGGAAGAGCAATAGGGCCACGGAGTGAAATATTTATTCTAAATCTCTGAGGAAAAAAGTAAACATTTTAGAGAAAAAAAGTCTAAATTTTCGAGAAAAAAGTCGAAAATGTAAAAAGTCGAAAGTTTTGAGAAATGAAGTCAAAAGTTTTGAGAAAAAAAGTCAACGTTTTTGAGAAAAAAAGTCGAAATTTTCGAGAAAAAAGTCAGAAGTCTGTAGAAGGCCGCTACAAAGTTTGATTTTGGGATAGGCTATTGTCCAATAGAATATTCAGTGTGAAGTGGCGCAACGCTAACCCTCTCGTTTAATAATCATTCGACCGGGGTTCAATTCTTGCCGAAGGCGGAACTTCGTGCTGCTGTAATGGACAACTTAATTACATTTTATTTCGAGATTGAATTAACTAGCAAAGATCTGCAGTCTTAGCACAGATTTACAGTAGGCTAGGCCCTATTGTGATTTCTATCCGGACCTTGAAGAGGCGGTGTCGTGAACTTGGACTGTAGGAGGAGAAATCAGTCGGACATAGACAATGCGATAGCCTTCGTGCAGGAGAAACTGCATGCGGACAGATGCAGGGATGTCGTTCAAGTACAGCTTGCTCCGGCCCGCGGGAAGGCGACATGGAAGGCGAGGCTTGACATCAATGACAAGTCCATTCTGGGACTGTGATCTGTTCTGCGCACGCGCGTAATAGTAGCAGAAAGAGGGGAGATTTGCCTGCCCGATCGTTTGTGACAATCTGTTGGACTGCTTATTTGTCTTTATTTCAAAATGTTTGTCTATTCATCTGTTTATTTCAGATAGTTTGTTATTAAAAACCATTAACGAAAAATCGTCGTTGAAAAATGGCCATGGGAATCAATCAATATGTAAACTGCAGATCCTGGATCATGATGGGTCTCGAACCCGGGTCTCCTGTGTGAAAGACGAACGCTCTAGCGTTGCGCCATTTGTCACTGTGTATATGAGGTTATAATATCCGGCTTCTACAGATTTCTGACTTTTTTCTCGAAAATGTTGACTTTTTTTCTCGAAAATTTTGACTTTTTTTCTCAAAACTTTTGACTTTATTTCTCGAAAATTTCGACTTTTTAAATTTTCGACTTTTTTTCTTGAAAATTTCGACTTTTTTCTCGAAAATTTTGACTTTTTTTCTCAGAGATTTAGAATAAATATTTTACTCCGTGGCCCTATTGCTCTTCCGTAGTGTTCACTCGCTTATGTATAAAGGGAGCCTTTTTCGATGTTCAAAGTACAGGGACATGATTGCATTTTTGATTAGGTGTAGCAGAAATTGGCTCTGCGAGAGCTGATCATTTTGTGTGATGGCTAATGGACAAAAAATGAGACGTGAGAAGTTAGGAGTTTTTCATTAGTTTAATTAATAGAAGTTGCATACAAAGATAATGAAGGAGAACTGGTTCTCGAAATATTCACAGAAAACTGTGTCTGGCCATCCACAGGCCAGTTGGTGTACAGTCACTAAAACGATGGATCAAAAAGAAAAGCAATGGCGACATGCTATCCTTGTGGGGTTACATGCCCACCAAGTTTCGTGCACCCTGGTCTTTCAGTCTCCCGGGAATCCTTGACAGAAATTCTCAAAAAAAGAAAGAAAAAATGCTGTGCGGTGCCGGCGGTCATAATAAACTCCCAAGACTATATTATGTTCAATCTTAAAAGATTGAGCTTAGTATGATGATAGCCAGCCTGTGGCCACAGTCAAGTGCAAGAATCCAATGGAAACACTGACTGAACTTCCATGTTCTCTCAACTCTAGCGTCATAAGCCGATTCAACCCAAATACAGTAGGCCTACTGTACCAAATTTGAATCCTAAGACAGTGATGTAATCAATCATGTGATGACAGGCACTTTATCTGTAGGTTTTAAAATGTACAATGAAGATGAGATTTGATTCATTTTTGAACAACAAGACCAAAGTGTTAGCCTACTTTATCTGTGATATATCATGGGATAGGACAAAGAGCTGTCAGTGTGTCATGCTTAACTATTTACTGACCTCTGGTGGTTATTAATCTAAATTGCAATATGTCTGCCTGTGACGCTGTGATCCACAGCACCCTATCAATTTAATTATATTCAGTCACCTTGCCTTTTCTCTGTATTGTTTGCTTGTCCTTGCTGTATATACAGTATGCTTTTTACAGGAACCAGGTGCACATGGGTTCTGTTATTGTATGTCTCAGTCTGTATGTTACTTTTCTATATATGTATTCTATGTACATTGAGGCTATACCTTCATACATACACGGGTATTTTGATAGGCTAAGCAAATATTTCCTTCCCTCCGTTTTCAAAAATAGCATGCACACTTGTCAGTTTTCAGAAAAGTTTTCGTTGACACTAACCCATGTATATGCAGTCAAGAGCATACCAAACCTGTAGGTAGTAGTGTAACAAGAAGCTCGAGCCCACGATAGCCTATCAAAATCCCGAAAATAGCAACAATATCAACAAATCACTTCCTCTGTTTCATTCTAGCTGTACAAAAAACGAAAACTAACATTTTGCGACTGCTACTCTGAATGCATACATGATCACCATAGCCAAATGAAAATGTAAACATTGCAAGTACTGCCACATACTGTGACGTTGCCTACAACTCTTTGTTTTTGTTTGTTTTTCTTTGTTGTCCTCAGTTTATATTCATATGCGAAACACGTTTTCCTAAATCTCCAATTTTGCCAGAGTTTTTAGAAAGAAATTAGATGAGCACCTGTGTATTTAAGTCCAGTGTTGGGAGTGCTAGGCTCTTTTTCTTGAATGCATGTTATGTGCAGTGAGCTGCTGGACAAAAGTGTGTAGAGCAAAACGTTTGCATTTCTGATTTATTCTTCCCTGCCAGAGTTTAACAGGTGCGTTAATTAAAAATCTCCATCTTATTTTCCCATAGGAAAAACCTCAAGATACCGGATCTCCTTATATGGGCAAAGATGGTAGCTTTTTTGTAGACGAATTTCAGAGGTCTATTTGCAGTGTTTTCTTCAGTCGGGTGTGCGACTCACCATTTTTGTTTTTTTTGCGTGCTTTAAGTTGTTGGTCTGTCTGTCTGTCTGCTCCTTTAATAAGGAGATATTTATTTATTTATACACGCAAGTTTTGGTTTTGCTTAAAATAAAATCATATTTTTCATCACCCACTTTTGTTGTCACTGGCTAATTTCTCCTGCATTTGGAATAACATGTATTTATTCATGATGCATTATTCATTCAAAAAGAAAATTGGTGTCTGTAGAGGTTGGCTAACTTTTTCCTCATTTTTTACTTTTTCACATTCAATTTATTTTCAATTTATTTCACTTATAGAGCGCCAAAACATTCCACATGTCTCATGGCGCTTTACAGAGTGTTACATTCAAAGAGAGCCCATGAGTAACAGGGGCATGGAAAAACTCCCTAGAATTGGAGATACATATACAGTAGGAAGAAACCTCAGACAGATCCACGACTCAAGGGCCCAAACCATCTAGGGTCAGTTACAGTAGAGTAAAGTCATTAGTAGTATCAGAAAGTAGTAGTATCAAGTAGTATCAATTTCCAAAAGAGGATTTTATATTCCTGTTTTCAGTCAACTTTAGCATGCGTTCAAAATGTATGAGCCTAACTGTATGTCATATTTCAGTGATATTTTAGGTCTGGAGTCTCATTTGCAAGAATTTGTAGCAACTGGTTATTGTCTTCAGCATCTTTGGCAAATCCAGTTATAACCGCTGCTATAACACAAGTTTAGTAAAACTCATAAAACGACATTGTTGTGATATTTCATCGCCAGTTAAAATAATCTCCCTGTAGATCTGTAATACTTACTGGGAACAACACAACGTATTACAGATCTACAGGGTGATTAAATATCATAATAATGCAGTTTTACATAAGTGTTGACATACTTCAAATGTAACATTGCAAATAGAGAGACAATGTAGAAATATGCTGCTTAGAATGGCTGAAGTGTGTCAAGTCCTAAGCACAGAATAGTTGGGAGACTTTTAGTTGGAGCTATTGTTTGCATTAGGGTGGGGTGGCAGGAGGCTGTTGTGCCTAGGGCACTTGATTTCACAATCCTAATCCTTCCATCTGACATGGATGTGGCATGTTACTGACATGGAACGGATGTCACCAAAGAATGCTTTCTTTCTTGTTGCAGTCTTGCACAGTGGCCAAACACACTATCAATAGAAAATCACAATGATAAACAAAGAAATATAGCAAAACAGGTGCACGTGCACACACACACACACACACCCTCTCACTCACTCACTCACTCACTCACATGCCCACAGACACACAGTATATTTTTCTATTGCTGAACATTTGCTAAATGCTGATTGAGGAGGAGAGAACACATAGAACTTGATCCTCACCAGGAGTATGGGATGGAAAGGACTTGAAACGCATGACTTGTAGTTTGCAAGGAATTGCAGTATAGGGCACAGAGAGAACATGTAATAACTATTACATTAGTTTGCTGTTTCTGCACGCCTGTTCAGGTATCTGCATTTCATTTGGCATGTACTCTGCCCTGCATATTTTTCAAGAGGGTGATTGGCTGCATTTTGTGGATGATTTGCGGACTTAACAACTGCCCTGGTGCCTCTCCATCCCCTATCCCTACACTTGAACAAGTGTTGTAACAGCACCTTCTGCGATGGAAACAGGAGGAAATGGCCTGTTGGCTGTACTTCACATACTGTATAGGCTCATTCCACTTCATGCAGTGCTGCACAGATATGGCTGATTGTGATGCACGATGAACTTATGCACAATGCAAACATACGCGTTAAGTTCAGCATGGATCATGTTCAGTCATGTTCACGTGCAGCGCTACATGAAATCGAATGAGCAATGAGTGCCCTGTGGAGTTTCTCTTCATGCAATCAACTGTGATGCCTAATGAGAGCCAAGATTACATACATTACCAGGGCTACCCATGGGATATATTTGAATTAAAAAAAAAAAAAAAAAATCATAGCTCGTCAGGTGATTATCAATCAATATTTGCCTAATATTGTTTGGTTTCAGCTCTCTTGACCATTGCCTCATGTTACATTGAAAACTAGGAATGATTACCTGGTGGAATGTAATGTCGTCCAATGATAGCTTTAGTGATAGGCTACTTGAGTCATCAAAACTCGTCATAAAGGGTACAGAGGTGGTCGTTAGATGTCGTCTTTACTGTATGAGGAACAGCCAAAGCAAGAACATTTCATGAAAGGTTTTCATGAGAGCCCTCTAGTGGAGAAATATGGTTGTCTAAACCTGAAGCTCCCTTTGTCTGCCCTTGCAATTCATACTTTGCCCGAAACATCACAACTACTGGCTGGCAGGCAAGAACATCATTCTCCAGCAACAAAACAAAAGTTGGTGTTTTGAGGTGACAACAACATGCCAGGTATAGTTGCTGTATGATTGGATAAGCTGGGGTGATATATATTTATTGTTTTTATTTATCAAGCTGTCATTCACCGGCAGTGTTTCTTGCCCGCCAGGTATCGATGGTAGTCACATGACTGCAAAGTATGAATGGAGAAGGTTGCCAGATGAAAAAGTGTCTATTTGCCACTCCTTTATGATCAAGAAAATGAGATGCACTACTGTAAGAAGGAGAGCAGAGTATGAAATATGGAGAGGTGTCCTAATGGATGCTATGCCAACAGGAGGCAGGTGCCCTATCAGTAGAATGCCATTCAGGCCTCTTACCGGTTTTTGCCTCTTATCTATGATATTAGAGTTTAATTTAATCAAGGAAGAACACCTTCATAGTTCATGATGCATCTCAATATGTGCGCTTGTGGTATGTCCATGAAATGCAGTAGATGTCCTTTATAAATTTTTATCACCTCTGCCCTTCAAACAGATTGAGTCTGACATAGCTAAGTTATCATTAGAACAATGTGTAGGACTTGCCATCAAATTAACAGATATATAGAACCGTCTGTTGGTGTTATCAATAAGCCCCACATCCTCCATTAACACAATCTTAAATTCCAATCCATGAACATCAAACTGTGGTCAACTGTCTTTTTTATTTTCCTCTAAATCCTTAAAAAAATCCTTGTGTGTGGAAACCTATTTTGAAAGAATATATCTGTTTCTATCCGACAGGATTCTTCCCATGTTATGTGAGGGCAATGGCACATCATCAGAAACAAAATCCATAGGCATTTTGAATCTTAAACTGTTTGCATGTATTTAATGTGGCCTCTGAATAATGATTAGATGACTAAATCCTTGAAAACCAATGCAGTACTGTATAATGTATTATTTGTTATAGCATACAATATATCTGGATCCAGTGTCAAATATATTGACTGCCGCTGACAGGTGTCTGACTGATTCTTCTAATTATGCCTTGTCCAAAAAGTGACTTCTGGTGCCACTATGTGCAACAAGTAATACGTTCTATGCATTCTATTCTTTTTTCCCCTTTTGCTTGCACCCTGAAATGACAATGTGACTTATTTTGCAACCAAGGAGGCGGAGTTTTGTTAAAGGAGTTTCCGTTATAAAAGGGAGGCCCTTCTGTTTGAAGCTGAACTGTAGTGTAGAGCATTTGCAAATACTGTTCTCTAAACAGTATCTCAAGAGTTCATCACAGGTAGGGCTAGTTATACATATTTGTAGCCTATATGGAGTATCTACTCTACAAAACCACTGCATTTCTTTTATTAGGTAATGTATGTTTAAATAAACATAACAACATTATAATTCAGTGATATTTTGTATGTGACATATTTTATGTTTCATATCTTGTCTAAAGAACCGTTGATTTTAAAAATGTTTCCATCTACTTTGCAAACACTACACTTGAAGTGATGTAGTCCTATTGTAAGTGGATGGTGCTACTGTATGTAACATGTATTGCCACTGTGAGATGTTCAGTCTGTAAATGATCTGACCTAACAGGTTTGTGCTCATGCCAAGATGAGTTACTGCTGGAAGGGCCTCTGAATGGAGCAGTAGGAGGGAGTGTGGTGTTCACCCTCACCAACCCTCCATCTGCACCACCTACAAGAATCACCTGGACTTCTCCAAGCGATAAAGAGATATTCGCTTCACTTGGTGATGCAGTGGAGATTCATCCTGATTACACTGATAGAGTCTCTGTGAACAAAACCACAGCTTCACTGGAGCTCAGGAACCTGACTCTCAATGACACTGGGGAGTACACTCTGAGCATCTCCACTGATGGTGTTGGACAACAGGGGATAACATCACTGACATTATTTGGTGTGTACTCTCCTTATATTTCTTTATAAGATGTGACTCAGTGTTCTATTTTCTATTTGCTATATAATACTTACATTCAGTGCAGTGGGTCTCTAACATGCTTCTGAACGCCAGTCAACAAGTATGTTATGGGAAGAAATTCTGAAAAAATATCTGAAATTTACATTTCCTTCCAACATATAGTACAGTACTATGCCATCTTACAAAAAATTTACCTCTCAATTATTTTCTTTCTTTCTTCTGGAATCCAGAGTTTGATTTAGGGGGAACATATGTAATATTGTTATTTCCTTCCTTACTTGAATAATGAGTACAGTAAGAAGAATTCTTGAATGGTGAAGAAAACATCAGACATGGTATATTAGAATATATTCTGTATGATTCTCACACAGAGACAATATCTACGTCTCCCATCATAAGCACTGGGGGAACCGTCATAGCTGGCAACAGCTCTGTCAACTTGACCTGTGATGCCCAGGGCACCATCATCACCAGAGTGTGGACCAAGGAAGGAACACCTCTGTCTCCGAGCAACAGCACCACCTTCCATGAGGAGAACAGAACACTGTCCATCAGCCCAGTAGAGAAGGAGGACAATGGACAGTACACCTGCACAGTCAGCAATCCGATCAGCTCAGTTAGTGGGAACTACAATCTTGTGGTCAATTGTGAGTATCTGAATTAGAATCGAGCCTCAAACTGACTTGATCTCAGCTGATGAAACATTTGATGGAGTATTTAAATGGGCAACCCTCGCACTCTCGCCCGTCTGTGCTCACAGAGCAGGACCACAGAATCAGCAACAAATTCAAAACGTGTCCTGAGGAAGACATTGTGCCTGTCCAAACACTAGTCACTAGCACCATTAAAGCTTGATGAAGTTATTTGTGTGCTCCACACAGTCTTTCCCTGGGCTCAGTCATGTGAAGTGGGCCAGGACCTGCTGCTCATTTGATGGACTATGTTTCATTGTGTGTTTCTTTTCATTACAGATGGGCCACTGAGTGTCCACATCAGTCCAGCCCCTGAGGTAACATCTGGGGATAGAGTGTCTCTTGACTGCTCTGCTGACTCTGTTCCAACTGCCAGCTTTACCTGGATGTTCAATGAGACTGAAGTAGGAGGCAAGTCACAGCTGGTCATTGAGAAGGTTGACCAGAGCCATGCTGGGATGTACACCTGCACAGCTTGGAACAGTGTCATGGGACACAAGGCCTCAGCAGAGCTTTTGCTGAGAGTGAATGGTATGTCTGTTAATATTAATATGATAAAAAGAAGGAAAAAAACACAATCAGGGAATTATTATGACTAACTTTATGAGGCTGTCAAGTCACCAGTCAGCCAGTCATACTGAGTGTCGTTTTCTGCCTAATAACATACCAGGTAAAAAAGTTGTGCTGTTACCATAACTGTTGACAAAAAGGTTTATCTGTGCAAGAGACAGATAGAATATAGCAAAGTAATAGCCTACACATACGGTACTGATCAGATCACATCTAATAAACAACCGAGGAAGAAAACAAAATGATTCTTCTCTTTTGTTTCAGCTGCTGAAACTCCTGGAACTCCAAATTCACGTTTATCTGATGGAGCCATAGCAGGGATCGTGATTGGCACAATTGCAGGAGTGGCTCTGTTTGCAGGCTTCATAGTGTTCCGTCGAAAGAGGAGGAGCAGGTCCTCCCTAGGCAAAGAGTCAGATGATGAAAAGCCCCATGTCCCTACCGCTGTAAAACTGTGAATATTCAGCCGATGACATCATCAGTCTTGCATAGTAAAGGATCCTGTGCCATTTGAAGGGTGTCTCAATACTTGTGAATGGATATTTTCATGTGAAATAACTTATTACGAACACACAATCTTATTTGTAAATTCTGTATTCTCTATAAGACTGTATTCTGTATTCAAAGACTGTATTCTGACTTCAAATTAACTTTCTTTATTTTAATGGTCTTTAAATGCCAAGATAAGTCTTGCAGTATAACTTAATATAGGCCTACTAATTGTAGTTGGTAAAATCTACACCTAGGCCTAGAAATCATGCCATGCTTTCTGGCATGTAATGTGCAAAATATTTTTCCAATAAAATGCTAAACAACATTGCACCTTGTATGATTTCATGTGGAAACATATCACCTTCACACATTGTTTGAATGTCATTAAGGTTTGAACAGTTGTTAACCCTATGAGCCCGACGGACGCAAAGTGCGTCAAAAAACGCACACATTTTCTTTGTTACATTGCTCCGCTATTATTAGTCACTGCGAGATGAACTTATATTGCAGGAAAGAGCAGAACCGGGGCTTTCCAACGATACTAGACACTTGTCTGTACGATCAAGTATGAAAATAAAATGAAGTTAAATCAAAGTATATCATATTTACAGTCTATAATTGCTCTGCATTCACCGGCACATCCAGAACTCTCGCTTGCATTACTCGTGGACCACGCATCGCACAGACATGACACGCATATCAAATGAAAGAGGAGAAGCAGAGCTTTGCATTGATACCAAATACATCGACCATTTCGTATGATAAAATCAGACGAAGTTACAAACAAATAATAATGTCATATAGTTTTGGCTACCTTTACTCTCGTTTGATTTCCTCGTGAAACCGCTATCAAAAAGATATGGCACGCATGTCAGATGAAAGAGGAGAGCTAGAGCTATCCACAGATACCAAATACAACCTTCTAGGCCATAAAACAGACGAAGTGACAGCAAAATAATAACTTCATTTAGCTCCACTTACCTCGTGTTTTTGTGTGGCATAATAGCCTATGTTCATAATCCAATGTTATCATGTGTTTCTCTATGACAAGTCACGTTCATAACACGGTTTTGAGATCCTAGCACACTCCTGTATGGTATCCAATTCAAGACTCATATTGCATCCAAATTTGTTTGACAAATAAACACTTTTTGCCTTTACTTTGTTCATTGCAATGCAGTAAAACAAATATTATAGAGAATCATCATCTGTGCACGTCATGCGTGCTACCGCAAACAAGTCATGTCAGATCAGCTAGTGTCACAAATATGGAGCGCAAAAAGTGCCAAAAAGTCATTTTTTCATCACTAAATAAAAATTGCCATTTATTTCTGGAAGGCACACACCACATATTTCTGTAAATTGCTCAGCCCCAAAGTATACCTCCACCATGGTTCTTATATTGCCGTGTTCAGGACAGTCAGGCCTACATAACCATGTAAGTTTCGTGATGTGAGCTTGCTGTGGTGAGATACACGTCAAAATGTAAGAATTTGTATAGTACGCTTTTCAAATTTGTATTATTTATAGAGGTGGGCATAGATTAATTTTGTTAATCTAGATTAATCTCACTGTAATCTTGAAATTAATCTAGATTAATCTAGATTAATTTTAGGTGCACCAGCGCAAAATTTAGGTGCACCCACATTTTTCATTGCATCGCCTTTAACGCTAAAAGGTCACCTTTTTATTGCTGTCCTTTCATATAATGATTTTTTAACAACAAAAAGTCTAGAAAAAGCTTGAAACACAATAAAATATTTTTTTCTTTACAAAATTATTTATATAAGACTATTCTACATACTGAAATGTCTGATATTCATGACAGCACACTTTGGATTGCAGCCTACTATTCATATTACAACTCTGCCTCTTTAATTCAGCTGTCTGCTTGAAACCTCAAAATGTAAACAAAGTAGCATAGTTGGCTAGTTTATCATAGTTTACTAGTTGGACTGCTCAATTTCCCCACATGTGTTTACTCTAAGTTTCAATGTGGGGTAATACTTTTTCTCCTTTCGAGTTTTGGAGTTGGAAAACATTGGTATTGAGATTATCATCCAACTCATGCAAGAGTGACTTGAATGTAAGAGTTTTACTGTAATCAACTTTCTGCAGCAATGATGCTAACCGGAATTTATATTAATTTAGCTAACGTCTTCTATATTCATCATTGCTTTCACGATAGTGAATGTTTTATTTGGATTAAATGTGCATGTCGAGGGGCGGGTCGCGACTCGCGAGTGTCCATTGAGCGCGCACGGGAGAGTGAGGGAGAGGGAGAGGGAGAGCAAGAGAAAGCGGGCCAAGGAGAGGGGGGTTACTTCTATTAGGAATGAGCGATCAGGTGCCGATTCGGGAGGGGTCTGAGCTTATCATCCATGTTGGGAGGATTTATCATTGGTTACTGTTTGGTAAAGTTGCACGCATAGTCTACAATGACAACTTGTGAAAGAAAGCAGCCGAGCAGCATCAGGTGCACCAGTGCGCCTGTCATAGACTTCAGGCGCACTCTTAAACATTGGCGTTCGCGCTAAGATATCAAGGTGAAAGTGATCATAGCTTGCGTGGTATAGACCCAGCTCCCAGCCCAACTTTGAGAATAGATTAACGCCGATATTTTTTTTATCGCCCGATAAGAGTTGCACGATAACGCAGCACGTTAACGCCGATAACGGCCCACCACTAATTATTTAAAAATCTAAATCAAATCAATGCAAGTATTTATACATGATATTGTGGCAGATCTGAATAGCCTAGACTGTGTTGAAAAAAACAATATGTAGCATGTGTGAATGGCACTTACAATGACCAGGATAAATGCTTCTAACTAGAGGTAGTGAAAATGCCCTTAAAACAGCTTAGGGCTCATAGGGTTAAAATAACTTGTTTTCTTTCATAGATACATTCACACATCACAATTATCACATATTCATTGTGTTTTCATAAGTGCATTTAGAGAGCTTCCTCAGGTTGAATTGTACATTGCATAATACTAAGGGTACATAGACCACACGACCACTCACCTATCTGATCCTAAAACTGACTGGCATCATGTGAAAGACTCAAGAAAACAATTTGACTTGACCAATCACACATTAAAACAATTACAGTCAGACCTTAGTTCAAAGGGACAAACAGAACCCTGGAAACTTAGTAAGCCATCGGCCATAATATGGAAACAACATTTAAGTTTGGTGAGCAGAAACTATATTCGTGACACTCTGTTCTAAAATGTATTTGTAAGTATTTGTGGGATTCTCAATCCTCAAGACTCAAAAGGTCTATATTCTTAGCCCCTTGTTATATAATATCTACACTCATGGCAGCAGGGGCAACACCCATCTATCATCAGATTTAAAGATAACACAGTGGTGATGTGGGCCTAGTCAATACAGCAATAAACAGGCCAACTTGAATTGACCAAAACTCGTCATGCCCCTTACTGCACACCTAAGACAGGTGGAAAATAAGAGCTCTACATCTCTCTTTCGCTCTCTCCCTCTCTCTTTCTCTCTTTCGCTCTCTCCCTCTCTTTCTCTCTACCTCTCTCTCTCTACTGTATATAGATTTTTTCCCCACCATGATTATGACTAGAGACTAATCAGTTAAAGAAAGAGAGAACAAGCTACACTTTTCACAAATGTCTACTTTATTTTGCACAGATGTGTATCAGTGTGGTGCATTATTCTGTGTGCTTACGTTATGTAAATATATCTACTGTACATGCTATGGTTATTGCATTGTGCTATGACAGCATTTCCCCCTGCCAGCAGTTCTGCATGCCTTTCACTCTATGCTCCAATTATACCTATTCTCTGTCTAGAGTGATTTTATTGCAAGTTACTGTACACTGACTTCTTGACATTAGGATTCAGTCTTCAACCACTAACAATAATATTATGAATCTTTCAGCTGCAGCTTGCATTTTCACATATTCAAACAGTCTCATATTGCCCATGCTTACTAGCCTGGGTGACCCCAGACCAACCTGTTAGTAAAGTTGGATTTGCTCTGCAGGTCAGTCTGGAAAGGCCTCCATTTATGTCCATTTCTGAATCAACAAAAACCCAGAAATGTGAATGTGCTGTTTCAGTTGAGTAAATAACTGTATGGTAAGACTTCCATGCACATATTTAAGTTTCACTGCTGGTTATGTCCCTAGAAGTCATAAAGCAAGAGGTTCAGAAACAGGCCTCAATGGGATATTTTCCAAATAGGCCTGCGGAGCAAATTCAAATATGCTGACAGGTTTGTTTGGGTTCACTCAAGCTATGTGCTTACATGTGCTTGCCATATCAGGCCTCAGAAGACTGTGAAGGTCCTTGAGATAAGAAAGATTCCATGCTATGCAAGCATCTTGGACATAGTCAGTTAATATGGCCATGGATGGAAAGATTTGTTTGGGGGATCCTTAAGTCCCATTCATGTACATGTATACTATATTCTCAAAGGTTGAAAAGGTTCCACATTTATCTTGTGTCATTTCACGTTGCCTGTTATTATTTCGCCTGTAATTGCTGAATTACCTAACATGAAATTGTCTGTCCATGTTAGTCACTTGAAGTCTGAATGAAGAGTAAGCACTGACTTTGTTTTTCTTAATTGTTCTTGTGGAAAGCAAAATGAAAAACCTTGCCATTTCTTTCAACAATTTGTATATGAACAACAATACCAAGCTCAACAACAATTTCTCATCACATTCAGAGTTCAGTCTGAACAGAACTTATTAAAGCAATTAACTTAATAGGCTTTACCCCCCAAAATGTCACTTTTGACTGTGCTTACTTCAGAGGGCACTGTTCCAACCTATTTTGGCCTACCATCAAATGACTACAGTAATTTCCTGCATATAAGCCGCATTGTGTGTAAGCCGCAGGACAGTGTTTTATGCAAGTTAAAAGAAATAAAACCATATTGATACCATATTAACTGTCCCTGTGTTTTAACCTCATGGCTGAAGAAATTTTGCAAAATCAGTGTATAAGCCGCGGCTAATAGTCGGGAAATTACGGTAACCTCTTTATTTATTTTTTATTTAGAAAGCTGAGACCCTGTAGTTTCTTAAGAAACAGATGTGTTTGAGGCACTGCGGAGTTACAGAGGCTAGAATGTTGTTTTTTTCTTTCCACCAGGTTACAAACATTCATGAACTTTCCACATTTCAGCTCTCTAAGTAACGTGAGACACTTGAGAAACACAACTGACCCCAAGCAAGACCCCAAGGTCTTGTGAAGCTGTGTGTAAAAGTAGATCAATATAGAAGAAACAATGAGTAGTTTATACAACTACTGATTTGTGAAGATATGTTCATGTGTTTTGACAATTGCCCTATATGGAAACTTACCCAAAATGCATAATAAAAGGCGTACTGTATATGAACCCCTTGGCATATAATCATAATCATGCTCTCAAATGAAAGGTGAATCATGCTTTCTCACTGGATTATTCATACAGTAAGTTAACTCTTGACACTTTGAAGAACGTTTGTGTCGAGATATTGGCAACATGCACATACTGTGCCTTTTCTAGACAAAAAAAAAAAAAAACAGTGGTCTCTTCACTCTCAGGTTTGGTGTAAATAAGCTTACTTACTTATTGTAAGCTATCTAGTTATATGTGACCTGAGTGGCTATTTATAACATGTTGTCTAAGCATGATTTCATGCAGAGCACATTTTCTTTCTTCTAAAGTAAGAATGTCTTCATTTGCAATGCATCATTTCAAATAAGGTTTAGCAGCAGCACCCCCAACCCAGATGAAATCCAGTGGAAAGTCTCTTTGCAATCACTGTAGTGGAAAAAGTACTGATGGCTGCTCAGGATTATGCAAGTGATCGTAGCACGTTTGTTGGCAATACTTTGACCACCTCACCTTCGGGTCCAGATCCATCTCTGCTGCTCAAGCTGTTCTGGGGTGCATTAATCAATCATCTAGGTCATTGACATGTCTTTATGACTTTATTGTAAGATATGCTGTGCTAATACCAAGGGCATTGATTGATAAAGCTATTGTCCATCGGCTTTATCACAGCTAAAAATCAAACAAACACCATTGTTATCACAATGTTATTAACTTGAGTGTATTAGCTAGTTTTATTACTAACCTTCTATTATTATCTCAAAGCATGTTGCATAGCTCAGCGCAATGGATGAAGTCTTGTCCAGTCTGTAGATGATGACATGTAAATATTGCAGTGGGTGCAGAACAAGAACTCATAACTCTGTAGGAGCTCAGTAAGTTCCTACAAAACATTATATAGATGGCAAACATTATGTTTTTTCATATTTTTCTTCAAATAGCTTTTGTCTGATAAGAATTGTTGTCTATAGAGATTGAGAACGTGACGTAAAACGCAACGCATTTTGGGAATAGGTGGCCCAAAACTAAGTTGTTTTACTGACGTGCGGGAACAACGAAGTGCAGTTGTCGAAATGCCGTTTACCTGCTGTGTTATAAAATTCAATAGAGTAACATGAAGCTTATCTTTTATAGTTTTCCAGCGTGGAAAAATAATAGTATACATCATGTTTCAGAGGTGACAAAAAGGCGAGGAATGGCTTGGATAGCAGCACTAAGGAAGCGCGAGATTATGTTCTGTTTTTCACACAATTTTTTCACGCTTAGTTTTCATTATTATCATGCCAAATCATAGACCCAGAACACTAGTTTACATGGGCTGGCATCAGGCGAGCCAAACCTACCCATAATTCTTTGTGTTTTGATGACTTTGGTCACATGTCTTAGCGATCTCTATTGTAACATTAATCACAAGGGGAGTGCTGTTTTTCTGTGGTCATATTTTGCAATAGCATTGCTTGCTGTGTTCTCTGTGTGGTGCAAATATCTGTAAAACATGTGTGTTTTTGTAAATCATGTGGCATTCAGTGAAACACACTCTGTTGGTTTGTTCCGGAATGAGAGAATGCAATGCTGTATTAAGGTTTTATAAGACCAGGATAGATGGTATGACTAATAATATATTATGATAACAGTGTAAATATAGCACATAACAATAAACGTATTGTTACACTTAATTTTTCAATTCAATTAATTGTCCAGTCAGTGGATAATGACATTGAAATATGCATTTACTACCGCAAAGCAGTACAAAATACCGCTGCTCAGTCCTGCACATTCTCTCCGCAAAAAATAAGTCATGCTTGTCACTACCCCATCGCTACTGCAACTTTTATGCATGTAAATGAGTGTGTGCATGTGTGCTTCTCTGTCTGTGAGTTTCTGCGTGTGAGTGTGTGTGGTAGGGGTATGGGATGTGTGTGTGTGTGTGTGTGTGTGTGTGTGGGTGGGTGTGTGTGAGTGTGTGTGCCTGCATGTGTGTGCATGTATCTTTATATGTGTTTATGCATGCTTGTGTACAGTCGCCAAATGTACACATATTTTCATTCATTGTATGGTCCCCCATGAACCAAATTACACAGAACTTGGCATACATTGTCATAATGTGTGTCATAATGATCCTACACTACAAATTTCATGTTTTGAAAATGTCAACCAAAGATACCTGCGATTACAATGCCTCATTTTTGCTATTTCATTTTTGAAGCAGCAAAATGAAAAGTTCCATGAAACTTAGCATGCATTCAGAGGTGCATGTCATATTCCAATTTTGTGCATTTTGTGATACCTACACTTTACTTTCACTATTTTCATTTTTAACTAGGTGGGGCTGAAATGAGTGGGGGCGACGGACCAAAACGAAAAAACAATGGTTCGATGCTACCCTTGTGGGGCTACATGCCCAATACAGTAAGTTTTGTGCACCCTGGTCTTTCAATGTCCTGGGAATTCTTGATGGAAATGTGTTAATGTGAGAAAAAAAAAAAAAAAAAGATCACCGATCACCATAAGAGCTAAATGAAAGCTCCTCATATTCACATTATTTCACATCTTTCTATTAGGCGGTAAACATGTTGGGAAAAAAGTGAAATTGTTTTTTTCTACAGCTGTTTTTCTATATTTGCAAAACATGATGTCATTTTCCATGTCATGGGGCATTTGATAAAACATCCTTTGCCTGTCACATTATGTATATTAAATACACCACCACAGCACCACCTACTGGACAGTTAGGACAAGTACAGTGTTACAGTTTGCTTTTTTGACTAATCAGCTGGCTATGTGTGACTTTGCAACCAGGGAGGCGGGGTTTTTATGTTAAGACACCATGATAAAAATAAGTCCTTCAGTTTGAAACTGAGCTGTATGTCATTTGTAAATATTACTCTAAGCAGTACTACTTTAGCAGTTGTTTACAGCTAATAAATGTTTTAGAATGGACTTACTCTACAAAACCACAGCCTTCCTTGTATTAGGTAATGTATTGATAAAAAAAAAAAACAATGCACATAAGTTCTTTAAAATATCATATTTCTGGTTAAATTCACATGTGGTATGGTTTAACATTCCGAAAAGACCTTGTTCACTTCAGATTATTACTGCTCCTACTTTGATGATTGCCTCCCTTGTTTCCAGTGGGCAAACATGTTTCTGACTTCTCAGATGTTGATTTATAGATTCACTAAAGGTTGGAATGCTCTTTATGCATTCATAGACACTATGACCTATTCAATCTGTGAATCTTTCAGGATTGTGCTCATGCCAAAATAAGATCCTTGACGGACCTCTGAATATGGCAGTCGGGGAGAACGTGGCGTTCCAACTCATCAACTACCCATCTCAACCACCGCAAGCAATCAGCTGGGAATTTAGAGGACACAGGGAGGTTACAATCTTCCTTTCAATTGGTCATGTAGAGCTGCCACATAGTGAGTACGCTGCTAGAATCTCTGTGAACAAAGCCACAGCTTCACTGGAGCTCAGGAACCTGACTCTCAATGACACTGGGGAGTACACTCTGAGCATCACCATTAGTGGTGTACAACAACGGGGGACAACATCACTAGGAGTGTTCGGTATGTACTGTATGTATAATGTCTGTGCTGCTTTTCCTATACCTTTGGTGTAGAATATCTCTACCAAGAGTACAGAAATTTGGCAGCCAATTTGTCTCAGAAAACAACACCCTACCTCCATTTGTAAAGTAGTATTATGATCTTTAATCCAAACCACACTGTGAAAATGTGTTACATATTGTGATGTTACTGTGGCTCTGAAATGGGGCAAAGCATTAAAATTGATTAAACATTAATCTGTTTTACCAAATAAGTGGCCACGGTCATTGTTGGATCCATCGTTGGATGCATCCATTTCTTCAATTCAGCTTCAGCATAAACATCTATTTATTTATTTTTCCTTTTGAATATGCTTTTGTCTTCTGCTGTGATCAAGAATTCACATTACAACCCTTATCAGCAGCATTGTTATTGTCAGACATTCAGAGTTTGTTACAGGGGTGCGGGGTGACTGATACTGTGATATTCACATTGAAGTTGTTGTTGATCTTGTTGTTATTGTTGTATTCTTTGTCGTTCAAATCATACTTGGATTTTTATTTTTGGTGTTCACATTGTCATGCCAATAATGAAGACAAAATCAAATATTTCTTGAACAATTAAGAAACCTGCAGAAATTGTGTACTGATATATGTCCTGTTTAAATGACTTTTCTCACAGAGAAAATATCTACGTCTCCCATCATAAGCACTGGGGGCACCCTCATAACTGGCAAGAGCTCTGTCAACTTGACCTGTGATGCTCAAGGCACCATCATCACCAGAGAGTGGACCAAGGATGGAAAACCTCTGTCTCCTAGCAACAGCACCACCTTCCTTGAGGAGAACAGAACACTGTCCATCAATCCAGTAGAAAAGGGGGACAATGGACAGTACACCTGCACAGTCAGCAATCCGATCGGCTCTGTTAGTGAGAATTACAACCTTGTGGTCAATTGTAAGTATTCCTGAATTAAAGAGCTGTGAATAGATGTGATGTATCCTAAACTAATGCATTTGATGGGATATATTTCATGTGAGTTATTAGTGCCCTGTTGTACAGAATTAATGGATGAGGTGGAGGCAAAAAGTAGAATTACGTTGTATGTTGTAGGACCCTTAGCACTATTGATAACTTTTGCTTATAAGCCCCCTGCCAATAAGTATTCATTCTCTGTGTAGTATGAAGCAATGTACAGTATGTCTCTTGAGTGGAACTACAATTGAGATCACTCCATTACAGATGGGCCCCTGAGCGTCCACATCGGTCCGTCCCATGAGGCAACATCTGGGAATAGAGTGTCTCTTGACTGCTCTGCTGACTCTGTTCCAACTGCCAGTTTTACCTGGATGTTCAACAAGACTAAAATAGGAGACAAGTCACAGCTAGTCATTGAGAGAGTCGACCAGAGCCATGCTGGGATGTACACCTGCACAGCTTGGAACAGCATCACTGCTCTCGGGTTATCAGGAGAGCATATGCTGAGAGTAAATGGTATGTCGGTAACCGATTACATTGCTAGAGAATCATAACTCCAATTTGTGAGGGTTTCCAATCACCACTTCACGAGTAAACATTGCCACAATGAATTCTGTATGATGATTACTACCTTACGACATCTAAGAGGTACATGTGGTAAAACTGGTGAACTGTATGGAGGGGGGTCAGGGCCAGATAAATCCTGATGCCCAATAAGCAGAAGTGTAAACTTACGTTCAAGTCCTTTTAAGGCTATGAGATTATTTCATGAAAACACTTCTGAATGTGTGTTGAGATTCAGGTGTGCAATAAACTGCTGGAGTCTGATTTTTTTCTTTGTTGTATTTCAGATAAACCTCCAAGCCATCCATTGTCTGAAGGAGCTATTGCAGGGATTGTGATTGGCACTATTCTAGGAGTAGGTCTGGTTGCAGGCTTAACAGCATTCGGTCTAAAGAAATATGGGGTACGGTAAAGTTTTATGGCGAGGCTGGCCAATCTGTGACACTGAACTTATTCTAAAACATGAAAATTACAAATAGAGTAGAAAGCAGATTCTAATCATAAATTAGATGTTATAGTTATTGATACATTACAAAGCCATTTATATCCATTCAATTTCTGAGATTCTTTTTTTTATCCCAATCTTTCTCAGGAACAGCGCCTTGTCCATTCAAAATACGGGGTAACTACGTAAAGCAGGAATTGTATGTAACATGTAACAATCATTGACCCACAGTGTGGTCTGGAATCAAACATGGATGCTGTAGAAACCCTTGTGTGTTTCAGTGCACAGAATTATAGCAGTAAGATCAAAGCACATCAATAGAAATCCTTTGTAATGCTTATACGACAAAATAAAGGAAGATCAGGTATATATTTTTGAGGCTGTCATGTAAATAAATACATAAGAGAAATATATTTAAGGTATGACAATAATACATCTGTGCTAAAACATATTATTTGTTTTATTAATATATGTGTTCTACAGTAAATCATTGTGTACAAAATGTTTTTCAAATAAATCTCTACACAATATTGCACCGGCAGCTTGTTTGATTTAAAAAAAAAAAAAAAAAACTTTTATGGGAAGCATAACTAATTCTAAAAGCCATGCACATTGGCACCTTTCTTGCTTTATAGCTCAGGGATCAGTCTGATTACGTTTTGAACAGTTATCAGTTAGGGGCCATTGAGACTGACTCACGTTCTTCAACTCCAAACGTTTGAATTCAATTGTTCCCTTATGAAACAGTACGACCCTCCGTTGCATTCTGTAATTGCTTTGTGCACTGGTGCAGTCATGTTGGAACAGGAACGGAACATCCCGAAACTGGAATGGTCCAACATCTCTTGGTTAATGTTGAAGCATTCAGAGTTCCTTTCACTGCATGGGACTAAGGGGTCAGGCCCAGCTTGGGGATGACCCCTTCCTGTTCCAACATGACTGTGCACTAGTGCATAAAGCAAGGTCCTCAAAGACACAGATGACAGAGTTTGGTGTGGATGAACTTGACTGGCCTGAGTCCTGACCTCAACCCAATAGAACACCTTTGGGATGAATCAGCATGGAGACTGAGAGCCAGTCTCCTCGTCTAACATTAGTGTGTGACTGTGACCTGACAAATGCACTTCTGGAAGAATGGTAAAAAATTCCCATAAACACATCCCTTAACCTTGTGGAAAGCCTTCCCAGAAGAGTTGAAGTTGTAATGGCTGCAAAGGGTGTACCAACGCTGTATTAAACCCTATGAATTAAGAATGGGATGTCACTCAAGTTCATGCGAGTCAAGGCATGCAGCCCAATACTTTTGGCAATATTGTATATTAAAGCAACAAGATATACACAATCAATTTCTACCTTGCATGTCTTTTACACTCATTACATTGGAATGCTCAGGTTGAAAACTGTGTTAGTGTGAACGTCACCTTAAGATGCAAAAACACAATTGTGGTAATCTCTGTGCATGGCAGTCTCTGCATAATCATAATGCACATAGTTGTGGCCTTATACACATACACAAAGGCTTTCTGGAACACAGAACTAAATAGTGCATATACCCTGGATGGCTAGTTTGAACAACAAATGTGTTTAATCTGTCCTTAACATGGCCATATTCAAAATTAATTCAAGTTTACTGTATACCAAAAATAGTTGCCCGATGGAAGCATATTTCAAAACGTGACAAACTGGTGCACAACTGTGACAAAAAAAGTACTGCATTTCAATTGAATATACAGTAGCTAAATTCTGGGGGTCCGACATCAAAAAGTTTACAGCTAAGCTTATTTTACAGCAAAACTAGCGGATATTATTTATTATTTGAGTGATCTGGAAGGAAGGGACTGTTTCTGCTGCTGCTTTTCTGCAACATGTGCATTTTCTGCATCTGCTGTCAAAGCCTCAGGCTGCTGGGTCATTGCACCCTCTCTTTGTTTTGCTGCCATGGTCCGGTCATTGATTGACCTTATCACGCTGAGCAACTGTTTTCACACCTGATTCACACAACATTACACAATCACAACTGATAAATTTCATTCTATTGAAGTAATGCTGTCATTCACTCATTATGTTCCTACGTGACCCAGTGGCGTGCGGTGAGGTCTGTGGCAGGGTAGGCAGTGACCATTCACATGTGTAAATTCCATCCACTCGCAAATATTACTATATTTTCATGGTAATACTCCTCCTACTTAGTCATTTTACAGAATCAGAGGTGTCACTATAGGTGTGCATTTTTAAAAAACTTTTTTTTTTTTTTTTTTTGACCCTACGGGGGTCCGGGGGTTTCTCCCCAGGGACATTTTGAAAATTGGGCTGTTAAAGATGCAGTTTCAACGTAGTTTGAGAAGGAAATAAGGAAGAAAATTCGTTGGGGTCCTCATCATATTTTAATAACAAATAGCCTAAGCTAATTTCCCTCACTGGACCTACTGGTATTTATGGGGGATAAAGAGGGGGGGAAATCGTTTTAACTCAACTCAAACTTTGTTTTCTGCCCGTGACATGATGGATAGTGAATACCTGGTGCGTTGGCTTCTTTAGTAGACCTGCTGCAAACGTGAGACATCTTATAGGCTACTGTTGATGAAATATAACCTCGTTTTCTAGTCTCTCGGTGTACTTGGTTGACCATGGTTATCCGTCTGGGTTTTTAATTAGCTAAACTACATAAATCCACCATTAATTTGTAACTGTAGGCTACCCCCTCCCTGCTGTTTCATATCTGGAGTTGTCCGAGCTGATGTCCCGAGTCCCGTTGAGGCTGGACTGCCATTGGCTTATCTGCGTTCTGAAGGCAGCGCTTGGCGGGAATAAGCATGCTTATTCTCCCCATAAACTTTCGCATGAATCATGTAATACGCATGCGCAACCTCCGAAATTCGCAGCATTGAAATGAATGGTGAGGATAGGCAGAGACCTTCAAAGCCTACCCTGGCCTTTGGAATCCAAGCAAGCTTCGGGACTGCTTGCTTGGGCGTTCCCACGGTAACCAGGCATGTTTGACTTTGCTTTGCTGCGTAGTTCAGTGTTGTGAATCGCTGTTTGCGTAAGCCTTCACGTTTGAGTTTTTGACCTTAAATAAGACGTAAATGTACCTTTTAGAATTGAAATTGCATTCTAATTGTATTGTTTGTGACATCAGTGTGAGCTTTTAATAATATATTTTCTAAAATACGGGTCGTCCTTCTTTTTAAAATGAAATTTACTCAGGGTAGGCACTGCCTACCCTGCCTACCCTGACCGCACGTCACTGACGTGACCGTTCCGTGAGTAGGCCTAATTTTCCTTCAAGAAGTGACAAAATGAGATAATGGCATTAATTCTGCGGACAATGATGATAGGCTATTCCTTACGTTTGTATTAATACAAACATTTCTTATCTTGGGCACACTTAAGTTCACTTTTTAATAATCTATGATCAGATTAGAGGAATTTAAGGTAATAATACCTGTATTAATCATTGATAATATTGTTAGTGATGATGGCCATAAAATATCTCTCTTCTGAAGTTGTTTTCATTCTCCTGACATTTATCTTTCAGCTGAAGTTTTGTCATTTTTCAATTTCAGTTTAAATCACTTGCCTAACATTTTAGTGTATCATGCGATTACTGACCAGACCATTATTGCAAGTCTTCTATTCTTCAAAGTAAGATTACTTATTTGATCATAATGTAAGCAAAATAAGAGTTGTTGGTGATCTTTCTCTGCATGACAGAGATGACAGCATTCTCTAAGCACAGGGTCATTTTTTTCCCTATGGCTAAGGTGTAGCAGACATAGTTTATAATCTATTGTCACCTCTAAATCGCCAAAGGAACACGACCTGCTGTGTCCGGGGTTTATCAACAAAAATACAACCCTATTTCCAAAAATGTTGGGACATGTTGTGTGTGTGCATGCGTACAGTACATGTGTCTGTGCGCACACGTGTGTATGTGAATTGGATACACACGGACGTTTTTCACGTAAGACGTTCATTATATGCAGAGGTGTAAAGTAACTAAATACATTTACTCAAAATACTGTATTGAGTAGCTTTTTTGTGTATTTAGGATTTTTTGAGTAGTTTTAAAAATCGGTATTTAAAATTTTACTTGATTACATTTTGAGTGAAGTATTGTACTTTGATACATCACAAATCCAATCAGTTACTTGAGAAAAAAAGAAAAGAGGAAAAAAGAGAATCGTCGGAACTACTAAGGTGACAATGATCAGCCAAGAAGGCATGAAGCTGTCCACTAGCGATGTTCAACTAAATTCAACAAAAGATAGCCTACTTTATGAATTGTTGTGCAGATGGACTATAGGATATAGGACATTGGACTATATGCTTTTGGTTCATATTTTAAATATTTTGGCAGAGTAAGAGCCTTTTATGCAGGCAAAATGAGTCATTTTGACCATTGGTGGCACTGTTTAGGCCTTTGCGTTAACAGTTTTGAAAATTTTTCATTGAAATATTCAGGTAAAATAAAATATACAGTGGAAAGCATAAGCAGAAATAGCACCTACTTTCTCACAACAAATTAGTATTAACCCTCATGTGTCTGACCGTTCTAGTTTTAAAAACTTAAGAACTTTAGTACGATTTTTCATATACAGTAGATCTCCATTTCTCAAGGTCATGGAGTAGCCTAGCCTACTGTCAGTATGAAAAAAAAACTAAGACAATTGGTATTACCTGGCAATTTAGCTGCTTTAGCTGCCTCCCTAAACAAAAAAAGTAACTAAGTAACTTTTACTTAAAGTACATTTTTAGTGAACTACTTTTTACTTTTACCTGAGTATATTTTCAGATGGGTATTGTAACTTGTACTTGAGTAATATTTCAGCAAAGTATTGGTACTTTTACTTGAGTACAATATTTTAGTACTTTTTCCACCTCTGATTATATGTGAATAATAACAGAGGTCTTTAATTGAATTGATCTGAATTTAATTGAATTATTCTACTATGAAGACATACTGTTGCAATACGTGCAGAATGGAGTTTGCCATTTCTTTCAAGGTCCCTAAAAAAAGACATGATCTGGCTGGCAATATGCTTCCGAAAATCATTCAGCACTAATTGTGCTTTTCCAGGTGTGCAAGCTGCATTGCGAAGTTGCTAAAGCACCCCAATGCATACAGTAATCACATTACCTGGTCTCTAGGACATTGTCTAAGACATGCAGAGCAAATATCAAGGGCAATAGCTTTATCACAGTGGAAAATCAAACAAACAAAATTGTTATCATAATGCTAGAACATAAACCTGAGTGTCCTTTTAAGTTTTATTGCTAACTATCTATGATCAAACAGCAGGTAGCACAGCTCAGAACAATGTAGCAAAGTCTTGCTTAATTTTTGACTCAGTCCATTGTCCGGTCTGTGGATTATGACCTGCTGAAGCTCTCTCTCGCTACAGCTCTGTGAAACACTACATAACAGCACCACCTCATGGACAGTAATGGCCAGTGCATTATAGAGTTAACTTTTTATACTCATCAACTCAGAAAATCTATCAGCTGGCCATATGCTTAGGGGGAAAGCATCAAGCAGTGTTCATGACATAATTCATTACAGATTTCACAGGTGAAGAAAAATCATGTTTCATAAGAACAGGAGAGATGGTTACTTAGTAGAAAAAGAGTGAGTGTACAGGTCTGAGTGAAATGTTTCATTGGCATCTCATGACCACCACACCAGGCCTGTTGAGTAAATATTAGTCACCACCAAAGCTGCATGGATTACTGATAATGAACAAACAGTCAACCTTCATTGTATAGCGCCGTTAACTTTGAGTACTTCCTACAGTCTCACCCCACCTATTATTTTCATTACTTATTTCTTTCCACAATAAGGCCCATTCAATATGTGTTTTAATTAATGTCTGAGAATCAGTCGAAGCAACACATCTCCTTCCAACATTTTAGACCACTTATCCATTGTAGTCGACTGTAGTGCTATTGCGTCTCTCTATTATTTACCAATGAATAATATGAGTAATGAGGATGATGATGCATACGGGAGCACCACCCTACTACTTATGTTGGCAAGCAGTAGCTGAAATCCCAGAGAGAGGCTGGGAATCACAAGGACAAAGATGAAGGGGACGCTATCCTGCCTGGCACTCACCCTGCTCACAGGTAACATTTCATTTGACACAGCACTTCTTGATTTCACATCTTGATCTAGATTGATTGCACTAAATGTTTTCAAATGTAAAGCCAGTGGTTTTCTGTTAAAGACGTAAAGAAATAAATCGGCATTAGTGATTCAGCTGCATTTGATGGGCCTATGCAAAATTGACTGAGATATTAAAACTATTCTCATTCTGTTCCTGAAATACAACATGATCATTTCTAAGATCCTGGTAATCAGCCTGGCCTCAAAACGTCACTTGCCAACTGGGGATTCTCCTGAATCCCTCTCCGTTACAGCCTTTACACTAAAAGATGAAAATAATACCCATTCGGTCCCTGCTGACTGTTCACGTTCATAAACCAGGATTCTATCATTTCTCTCTACAAGCTATTAAACTGCTAAATATTGATTATAAACATTTCATAAAACTGCAAATTATGGCTATGGTTTTATACAGTAGCTATATTGTATATGGTCATAGTTATTTAGCAATTGTAACTGAATGAACAATAGCATTACATATTCTCCTTGTGATGTCAGCCTACTTTTATAGAAGCATTACACCAAATGATTAATGTGTGTCCGTGACGACAAGACCCGGAATAAGAAAGGGAGAGGCATATTTTGTTAACTTTGTTGACATACGCTGTTCATGTATTTGACTGCTGTGTACTGCAATGCTGCAAAAAGAACATGGAAAAAGGAAAGCTTCTTGGAATTAAGAGACATTGAAGCCAAGACAGTGCTCTTTGTTGGAGGGGCATGAATAATTAATAAAAAATCTCGAGCAAAAGGCCCCAATGCATTTACAGTGGGGAGAAAATGTATTTCATTCCATGCAAAAGTTGCCTAAAAAGAGGAATATAAAGTCATTATTTGACAATTGATCTTAATGCCTTAATTAAAAAAAAAAAATTGTAAAAATCAAACTGCTAAGGACACCAATTTTCTTTGTGATTGAAGAATGTATCGTTAATAAATAAATGTTCTTCCTTAAATGCTAGGGGGCATAAATATTTGACCCCTATGTTAAATTCCCATAGGAGCAGGAGGATTTTTTTTTTTAAGGTTTTATTTTTAAAGGCCAGCTATTTCATGGATCCAGGATATGATGCAGCCTAATAAAGTTCCCTTGGCCTTTGAAATTAGAATAGCCCCACATCATCACATACTCTTCACCAGAGCTAGAGATTGGCATGGTGTTTTTTTCCAGTAGGCCTATAAGCCTGTTTGATGCTCAGTCTGAAATGCTCAATTGAATGCTAATCAAACAGGCTAATAGGCCTACTGGAAAAAACACCATGCCAATCTCTAGCTATGGTGAAGGGTATGCGATGATGTGGGGCTATTTTAATTCCAAAGGCAAGGGAACTTGCAGGATGCATAATATCATGGATCCATGAAAAAGCTGGCTTTAAATATCAAAAATAAAAACATATAAAAAAATCCTCCGGTGTCCTCCGGTTTGATTTTTACTCATTTTTTTTAATTAAGGCATTAAGATCAATTATCAAATGATGATTTTATATTCCTCTTTTCAGGCAACTTTATAGCATGGTATCAAATACACGTTCTCCCCACTGTAAATGTCTGTAACAGAAGGTTAAATACTTTTATTTTATAGGGCAAATCTACATGATTAAAAACTGGTACTTCAACATGTTCTGGCATATTAGCCTTCTTCAGGGAGTGCAGATTTGCCCTTTAAAATCAAGGCATTTCAACATTTTCCTCAGACGAGTGCTTTTTAATTCAAGATTTTTGCACAAATCAGAATCTGTTTGGATTTACCTGTTTGTATGTACATGGTACAAGTACAGTGCTGTAAAATTGTATTTTCAGGGATTTGTACGGGTCAGAACGTGCTGGAACCCGACACAGCCAATGGTACTGTCGGAGGGAACATGTGGTTTAGAACCACTCTCAGTCCTCCCGCCGAACCGTACATTGCCATTATCTGGAGTCTTAAGCTGGTGAACATCCTCACCTATGTCAGTGACATCAGCAACACTACTGCATCTGCATTTGATGGCCGACTCTTCCTGAATACCAGCACCGGTTCCTTGGAGCTGAAGAACCTGACCCTAGCTGATGCGGGTGTTTACTCCTTGACACTGCTGCCAAGACACTCGGCGGCAAGACATGGGGAAATTAGGTTGCAAGTTTTTGGTGAGTGCATATGGGCAACGTCAAGTAAAGGCACAATATGTCCTGAAAACAGGAAATGCATTTTCTGTCAAATTCAGCCTGAACATGAAAAAGCTTCCATGAATGAGACAACATTTTGTTTCATTTGTTGACTACATCTCCATGAGACTTTTCAGGGATAATATTTTTGCTTTGTCAACTATAGCCTTCTTCCATAGATTACATTATTTTTCATTATTTTCGTGAAATTTGGTCAAACTCTTTTTCTTTACTTTCACTTGTCCTGTTATTTACAAGCATCCTCTTGCATTATCTTTTTACAACTTAACAGAGAAAATATCAAATCCTTCCATTGAAGCTTCACAAGACAATGTGATTGCGGATAAGAGTTCTGTCACCTTAACCTGCAATTCTCAAGGCAATGTCACTGACATTGAGTGGAATAAGGATGGAAAACCCCTGTGTCTTAGCAACAGAATCACGTTCCATGGAGACAACAGAATGCTGAAGATAAGTCCAGCAGAGAGAACAGACACTGGAGAGTATACATGTCGCCTCAGCAACCCTGTCAGTGCCATGGTTGCAAACTACAGCATGACTGTCAGTTGTGAGTTCCTTTCCTAATATTGTCAACTGTCAGTCATAAATGTTTCAAAGTCTGCCTGTTGATACTGGCCTGTTCTTAGGTACTCTCAGTTCTTTCCACCCATTGACATGACACTGGATGACTAATGTCAGATATTGTGCTACGTGTAGGTTTTTTTTTTTTAGTTTAAACATTCACAAATGATCTGGAAACTGAGTATGAGGAAACAAATGTTTTTCCTTGAGATATCAACGTATTTGTATCATAGAGATAACACCCCTTTGTTTTTCTGGACGCAAACATGGGTGGGTCAGCACAATGTTCGGGTGTGCAACCCACAAATGAGGAGGTTCTCTGTAAATGAATTCCTTTCACATTAGTCACATTATTTCCATGAAACTTCTAAAACACATAGGTGACACATACTGTAGGTATGGATTTAATTCCACTTCCTGTCATCCGAATAGGGCTCGGGCACATGCGTCGCATTCTAGGAATATTTCCGACATGTGTTTAGCTCACCGAACGTAATAATCCATTCATTTTCATGTAGAAGGCAAAAAGCAGAACATGTATAGTATTAGCGATTGTTGTCCTCTTGCGATCGTTGGTTGTGCTGTTACACCCCACTGCACAGTAACAGGAACACACTAATGGGGTGGGAGTAAATCCATAGTAATCCATAGTAAACTAAGGAGTGAAGCTGCCAATATGGCTGCCCGTGAAGTTTTCACGTCACAATCCCGAGCCCTATTCCAATTCAACTTCCTGAAGGGCGAAGCCAATTCAATTCAAATTCCCATTCAGAATGCATTCAGAATAATGTACTGTATGCTATTTGCACCCAATGTATACTATTCGTACCCTGTTGTAGTAATGTGTGCTATTCACACCCTGGTGCACTAGCTAGTTGTTGCAATCGTTTCATTTGAGAGCTGAATTGTTCTTCAAATTGCACACCTTCTCTTCAGAGATGTTGGTACACATGCACACTAACACTTCTACTTATCTTTGCCAAAATGCATCACACAGGATTCAAACCCAGGTCTCCCATATTCACATCCGTGTCGCAAGTAACCACAACTAACCACATCCAAATGAGAGTTTGCAAGCAGACTTGTAGTGGATATGCCTGAACATCAAAATTACAACATTTCCATGAACTAACAAACTGACGGTGGAAGGCTGAGTGTTACGTTTTAGGTGTTATGTCACAGGGTGTGACTAGGTCAGCTGTGTGGCCAAGGCTATTTGTACCAGGGGTGCAAATAGACACTCCGTTTAAGTTAACACCCTCCAACACCCCTTTTCCTCAAGATTTTGACTTATTTATGTCATTACAGTATGTAGAGATGTCGAGAGGCTCACCTTATGTCTGATAGCTGAAATTGTTTTTTTTCCTGAAGTAAGGGCATGCTATGGCTGGTGCCTGCCAATGTGATGTAGAAAAAAGATTGAACAAAATAATGACGAAACTAATGAACATGTATTTCAACAAGCAAGGTAGCAGTTTGGGTTTGTACTTGTTCCCTGCAGTAGGCCTACTGCTAAACATGCTCTACTTCTTTGTTGCACTACACAGATGGACCACTAAATGTTACTGTAAGAGGAACTGGGGAAATCAATGCCCCTGGTAATACAACTCTTACCTGCTCGGCTGATTCACAACCACCCGCTAACTTCTCTTGGATGCTCAATGACAAAGAGACCGGTGTGACTGGTCTGGTGTTCAACATTGTGAAGAGTCAAGCAGGAGACTCTGGCAACTACACCTGCATAGTTAGCAATGACATCACTGGAGACAAAGTCCCTGTCACACATTCACTGATTGTCTATTGTAAGTTCTTTTTTCTAATACTTGTAAACTATGATCTTTAACCTGACTTTCATATGACACTGGATGACTAGTTTCATCTGTTTGTGTCATAAGATTTAATTTCAAGTGGCACGATAGAACTGCTGACCTGGTGGATGTGGTTTTGTCTGTAGGTGTTGCTACTGTATGTCAAGCAGCATGTTTTGGTCTACCTACTGTACTAGCCTACATTTATCTAAAAAACACCTACCACTAAAAACACCACCAACCGCTCAGTTGAAAGTGTAAGGCACTGGAGTCTTTTTTGACATTATTGGCAACGTGCTGTGAACATCTTTTCATATGACAAAACTACAGCACACAGTGCGGATAGTGGTTCTGAATAACAAACTATAAAAGTGGCAAATTGTTGCATAATATTGCTTAGCTTTGGAATATTACTGGTATGTTATCTGGAGGTCGCAATGGCCAACTGAATAAAATGGACACAATTGCATAGATTAAAAAAAATGCACCTATTACTACAATAAGATTATGAGAACATTTAAATGGACACTCATCTGCAGCAACACAATAGCATATTTGCACAATCACAGTACATACCATAATAGTATACTAGGAGATTGGTTATAACAAAAATGTCTGAAAATGTATTTCATTCAGGTAACCACTTGGGTTTGTATTCCCAGGAGTTTTGCTAACATGCTGTTTTCTCCTTTTGCACTGCACAGATGGACCACTAGATGTTACTGTAAAAGGAACTGGGGAAATCAATGCCCCTGATAATACAACTTTTACCTGCTCAGCTGATTCTCAACCTCCTGCTAACTTCTCTTGGATGTTCAATGACAAAGAGACAGGTGTGACTGGTCCAGTGTTCAACATTGTGAAGAGTCAAGCAGGAGACTCTGGCAACTACACCTGCATAGCTAGCAATGACATCACTGGAGACAAAGTCCCTGTCACACGAACACTGATGGTTAATTGTAAGTTATTTTTCTAATATTATATGTTCATTACTGTCAAATCAAAACGGATAAATAACTAAGTCTGCTGCTGAGAAACTAGTCCCTCAAAATGTAATACATCATTGAGATGCAATGTTAGTTTTATTTCTGACATTATTCTATCAACACAGACATGTAGGCTACATGGTAGTCTGACATTTTCATTTATTTGTCTTGGGTGTTCTGTTGAGTGGGTAAGACTGTTTTTGATGTTACCGTTGAATTGTGTTAGCTCAGCACTAGTAAACTCTGTAACTAGAAGAACTTGACAAAATGTGCAGAAAACGGTCTCCACCGACCTCACATTGGCTAAGTTGGAAATGAGGTCCTATGTCCAAAGTTCCGAACTATAATTTTAAGTTTCTAGTGACATAATATAACTGTTCCTCACTTCCTCTTTAGCCTACTACTTAAAGTCTGTTGCCTCTCTTTTAGACAAGTAATGTGACATAAGAATTTCTCTTCCATGAATATTACACAATTTCTATAACAACACCTTTAGTGTCGACTACCTGTATTTACACAAACCTATAGCTTGGTGCTTCACCTGAGAATGAACATGTTAAGGATGCTGAAGGATTTATGTGTCTGTCAAAGTTGGATAAAGAGTTGCCCTGTTGTAGTCTGGCTATCACCAGACTAAGCTCAGTTTTTTAAGATTGAACATTAGTCTGGGGAGTCTTTGCTGTATTTCTACTGCACACGAGGCATGATCAATAGGCATAGTTCAAACAATTCTGTACGCATTTAGATAGTCCTTCAACCAATCAGACCAACGATCCAGGTGCACCTGGTGGGTAAGCTAGTGTGTGATTGGTTCCATCAAACGTGGACAGGGTTAAGGAAAGATAAATGTGCAGGTTTCCAGCCTGAGCTTCAGGGCGAAATCCAATCGTTGGCACATCAGGCTGGGTTTACCCATCCTAGCCTTGTGGGTAGCCTGACGAGCCAGACCCAGATCAAGATGTACTGTACAGTCTGGGAACGCACCATAGGCAGGGCTCAATAGAAGGAGTGGGATAAATGGTTGTCTTTCATATTCTCAACGCAACGCCTCAATGCAATAGGATAGCACTACAACCAATCATCTTCTTGTTTTCAAGTAGCCTAGCAGGATGGGGAATTTAACTTCACCCCATAACTCCACCCACTTCACATTTCTGAAAAAGGCTTTCAAAATGGGCAGGACGTTCTGAAATTTGGAAGGTAGTGTAGCACTGCTGCAGCCAATCAACCATGGTGATTTCGTGTCGATCTGGGAATGAATGGCAATGAGTGACATGGCTTATCACAGGTAGGCTAATCAGGGCAGCAGGTGTTGGGGCGTTTCATTCCTAATTTGTAACGACACGGTGACGTAGTCTCGGCAGAAAAGTGCAGGACTACGTCAGCATTCCAATAGCATTTTGGACCAAAATGCCATGACATGTTTCAACCTGTAGAGGGCGCGGAGAGCTATCTCCAATACAAAATCATACGAAATGTTACTTTTCTCGGGAAACATGATTTTTGTCAATATTAACCTGGTAATAGTGTAGGTCACCACTTATGAGTAATTTCAATCAATCAACAGCTCAAAAAACATATTTTAGGGTGCAGTTACACTTTAATGGTCGCAACATACATGGTCAGTCATCGTTATGTTAAACCCGCCCACTGACTCTATACACCAGCGATTCCCAAACTTATTTCCCCGCGTACAGTACCACTTTCTACGTGCTGACTCGCCTCGCGTACCCCCACCGTCCGACAAATTAAAAAGTAACACATTCTATTGCCACATTCCAGACATAAGCCACCTTTTTTAAAATGTTAGCGTAGCCTTCTATAGAGTTTACAAATGATTCATTTTAATGGCATGTTTCCATATCATTATAACCCGATTGAAAATAATTGATCTATTCATGATTTTGTTACAGAAAATTTGAAAAGTAAATATTCTAACACCTTTCTGCCATAGCCCTCGCATACCATGGGAATCCCTTCTATACATGATGTGATTGGCCCAATTGAAGTTTCCTAAACATACTGTTTGCTGTTCTCCTTTCTTGCACTGCACAGTTGGACCTCTGAATGTTACTGTAAGAGGAACTGAGGAAATCAACGCCCCTGATAACACAACGTTTACCTGCTCAGCGGATTCACAACCACCTGCTAACTTCTCTTGGACGTTCAATGACAAAGAGACAGGTGTGACTGGTCCAGTGTTCAACATTGTGAAGAGTCAAGCAGGAGACTCTGGCAACTACACCTGCATAGCTAGCAATGACATCACGCGAGGCAAAGTGTCGATCACTCGGACACTCGTTGTTAATGGTGAGTTTAAGATACCAAAGATGATGTGAGACTTGGGTAACACAATATATGAAAGTTATCGCTATGATGATTTATTCATACAATCATATAATGGGATCATAGGGCATTGTAATATATGGTATAGTGAATGTAAACGTCTACAAACAAGCATGAGACTGTGAGACAGTAATGTTCATTATGAGCCGTTGCTTTATTGTATTATAACTAATAGTTATACCAGATTATATCATGATGGGCTGAAAATCTGATGTTAATTTATTAAACACTGCTTATGCATTGACCCCCTGGTCAATGTGATGATGCCGTTTATAACTTACGTTCAGTGAGATGGAATAATGCCTCATATGATTTTAATGACACGAACAGGCTAATTTAGTTTTAAGTTAAATATAAAAATGTCCATACTACAAAAAAATACCATGAGCAAGCATAAAATGGTATAGGCTAATTACAAGATGTAACTGCAACTGCCATAGATTAGCGTGGGGATAATGTGTTTATCATTCTTTCACAATATCATAAAAGTGAATTTGAAGATGAGGTAACACTTTATAATAAGGGTACATGAATTATCATGAACTAATGCATGAATTAATGCATGAATTACGCATTAGTTAATCCATTAATATATCATGAATCATTATGACTTAACATGAATTCACTGATTGTCATTAATGAATTAATACATAAATAACTCATCATCTTAAGCATTAAGTACGGTTGGCACATCATCATGAATCATGATTAATTAAGCATGATCATGATGACTTTTTGTCAGACAAAATCTTGGACATCACCGTCATGGAGAAAAAAAGAAAAGTAATTACACATGAATTCATGTTAACTAAATGTCTTGAATTATCATGAGTTAATTCATTAACTCATGTTTTAATTATACATGAAAATTTCATTAATAAACATGAATTAATAGTATGTCATTAATGACATCAGGTATGGACAACAAATTCATCTTGAGCATTAGGTAGTGGGTAAATCATTATGAATAATGATCAATTACACATGATCATGGTGATTTCTAGGTATTTGAAATGTGCTCCAAGGGGTAAGTAAACTATACATTAACTCATCATGAACTAATTAAGACCATTTTCAGAGAATATCGAAGAATCCACTTCTTTCGTCAGTGATAAAGAAGGGTCCATTTACCACTTTAGGTGAGGGGCCACAAACATGATGAACTCATGTTTGTGTAATTCATCATTAATTAATGTAAATTGACCATTTTTGCATGACTTCAAACTTCATGCATTTAAAGCACCACCTGTTCATCACTTTATCTGAGGGGCCACAGACATGATTAACTAATGAAAAGATAATGCTTAGCTAATGAGGACATGCCTATATTTGAACGATGTGGATTCTTCGATATTCTCTGAAAATGGTCTTAATTAGTTCATGATGAGTTAATGTATAGTTTACTTACCCCTTGGAGCACATTTCAAATACCTAGAAATCACCATGATCATGTGTAATTGATCATTATTCATAATGATTTACCCACTACCTAATGCTCAAGATGAATTTGTTGTCCATATCTGATGTCATTAATGACATACTATTAATTCATGTTTATTAATGAGATTTTCATGTTTAACTAGAAATGCAATTCCAAGGAATTACCAGTGCATGAAATGCAAAAATAGATAGATAATGTAGATATGGTTGCTAAGGTGTAGCTAGGGTAAACATGGTGGTTGCATAGTTTACAGTGAGTTGATAGTGTGAAGGTAGACAGTTTAAAGCTGAAACATTCCCAGTTCTAACTTAACTAATGATTACTATTCATGTTAAAATGTTAACTATGGCAACAATGATAACCAGGTTGATTGGTTAACTTAGCTACTGATTTCATGCAGTAATGGTAAAAATGTTAACTATGCTAACTATGATCACAGTGCTAACCAGGTTGATTAGCTAACATAGCTAATGATTTCTAACAGTTATGCTAAAAATGTTAACTATACTAGCAATGCTAACTATGGTAACAATGCTAACCAGGTTGATTAGCTAACTTAACTGATGATTTCTAGCAATAATGTTAAAAATGCTAACTATACTAACAATGCTAACCAGGTTGATTAGCTAATTTAGTTGATGTTTTTTTGCAGTTATGCTAAAAATGATAACTATGCTAACAATGCTAACTATGTTAACCATGCTAACTAGCTAACTTGCTAATGAGGACTTTTATTTTGAAACATTTGTTGCTAGGGTATCCATGGTGGCCACTATCAGGAAACAAGAAGTTACTGCAGTATAATCATGTTGGTTGCTATGGAAACGGTCATAAATGCTTAATTGTAGTGGTTGCTATGTTGGTTGCTAGGTACATGGAGTTTTCGTGTAGTTGACTGGAGGCATAGTGGATGATAACTGACAGTTGGAATGGTTGAACAGTTCAATAGTTGAGTAGTTTCAATGGTTAAATGATTTAATAGTGTATTATTGCAGTGAGGACCTTTATTTTGAAACAGTTGTGGACAGAGGAAGTAGTGAAACAGGATCTGTAGTCTTAATGAGATTGTATGCTAAGCCTGAGACAGAAGGTGCCTCTCATAGCGTTTACGCGTCCTCTCTCGCTCCTCACTGATCTACATAAAGAATGATGGAGCGGCAACAATGGGATAGTCTAGCCCTTCTTCTATCTTTCTTTATGTAGATCATTGAGGATCGAGGAGCGAGGGAGGACATATAAACGCTGCTTGAGAGGGACCCACAGTAAATACTTTAAAAGTTGTATGTAGATAGTCTAATTAATGTTGATAGACAGAATGTTTAATGGATGTTGATAGACAGATTGTTTAATAGATGTTGATAGACAGTTTAATGGGTGGATGAGTGAATGGTCTGAAGAAGATGAATGGATAGAATGTTAGATGGAATGTGCCTTATATTCTTGTAGAATGGAGAGACACAGCTCTCTACTGAGAGTAGTGGATACAGATACAGGTGTAATCAATTTAACTGGCTAGTCTTAAGAGAGCCAGCCTGAGACAGAGTAGATTGTTTAAAAGTTCAATGTAGAGCGTCTAATTGATGTTGTTGATAGGCAGACTGTTTAGAATGGGTGGATGAGTGAATGGTTTGAAGAAGATGAATGGATATAAAGTTGGATGGAATTAGGAGGACTTATTTTGATATTGTTGTGCGCAGAGGATACAGGGGAACAGAATATGTAGTCTTCAGAGAGGAGCCTGAGAGAAACTGACAGTTGGTGCCCAGGTGGCTGACCAGCTGGGGTAACATTCTAATTGCTGCCGTGATGTCATAATGAGCAATGTTAAGTCTATGGGGAAATTGTTAATAGTTTTTAATTTATAGCTTAAAAAGTATAAAAGTTACAAAGTTAAAAAATACATTGCGCTGATGTCCTAAGCAAGACCTTCGTAACACAGTTTGAATGAAGTTTCTACGTTAAACGGTTCAAGCTGAATTGCGTGCGTTAGAAGAAGAACTAGAAATGCAATTCCAAGGAATTACCAGTGCATGAAAATGCAAAAATAGATAGATAATGTAGATATGGTTACTAAGGTGTAGCTAGGGTAAACATGGTGGTTGCATAGTTTACAGAGAGTTGATAGTGTGAAGGTAGACAGTTTAAAGATGAAACGTTCCAGTTCTAACTTAACTAATGATTTCTATTCATGTTAAAATGTTGATTAGCTAACTTAGCTAATGATTTCTAGCAGTTACGCTAAAAATGCTTACTATGCTAGCAATGCTAACAATGCTAACCAGGTTGATTAGCTAACTTAACCGATGATTTCTAGCAGTAATGCTAAAAATGCTAACTATGCTAACAATGCTAAATTTGCTAACAATGCTAACCAGGTTGATTAGCTAACTTAGTTGATGATTTTTTGCAGTTATGCTAAAAATGCTAACTATGCTAACAATGCTAACTATGCTAACCATGGTAACTAGCTAACTTGCTAGTGAGGACTTTTATTTTGAAACATTTGTTGCTAGGGTATCCATGGTGGCCACTATCAGGAAACAAGAAGTTACTGCAGTATAATCATGTTGGTTGCTATGGAAACGGTCATAAACACTTTTTAATGGTTGCCATGTTGGTTGCTAGGTACATGGAGGTTTCATGTAGTTGACTGGAGGCATAGTGGATGATAACTGACAGTTGGAATGGTTGAACAGTTCAATAGTTGAGTAGTTTCAATGGTTAAATGATTTAATAGTGTATTATTGCAGTGAGGACCTTTATTTTGAAACAGTTGTGGACAGAGGAAGTAGTGAAACAGGATCTGTAGTCTTAATGAGATTGTATGCTTAAAGCCTGAGACAGAAGGTGCTTCTCATAGCGTTTACGCGTCCTCTCTCGCTCCTCACTGATCTACATAAAGAATGATGGAGCGGCAACAATGGGATAGTCTAGCCCTTCTTCTATCTTTCTTTATGTAGATCATTGAGGATCGAGGATCGAGGGAGGACATATAAACGCTGCTTGAGAGGGACCCACAGTAAATACTTTAAAAGTTGAATGTAGATAGTCTAATTAATGTTGATAGACAGAGAGTTTAATGGATGCTAGACAGATTGTTTAATAGATGTTGATAGACAGTTTAATGGGTGGATGAGTGAATGGTCTGAAGAAGATGAATGGATAGAATGTTGGATGGAATGTGCCTTATATTCTTGTAGAATGGAGAGACACAGCTCTCTACTGAGAGTAGTGGATACAGATACAGGTGTAATCAATTTAACTGGCTAGTCTTAAGAGAGCCAGCCTGAGACAGAGTAGATTGTTTAAAAGTTCAATGTAGAGCGTCTAATTGATGTTGTTGATAGGCAGACTGTTTAGAATGGGTGGATGAGTGAATGGTTTGAAGAAGATGAATGGATATAAAGTTGGATGGAATTAGGAGGACTTATTTTGATACTGTTGTGCGCAGAGGATACAGGGGAACAGAATATGTAGTCTTCAGAGAGGAGCCTGAGAGAAACTGACAGTTGGTGCCCAGGTGGCTGACCAGCTGGGGTAACATTCTAATTGCTGCCGTGATGTCATAATGAGCAATGTTAAGTCTATGGGGGAAATGGTGATAGTTTTTAACTAATAGTTTAAAAAGTATAAAAGTTACAAAGTTGAAAAATATAAAGCACATATGGCATAAGCAAGACCTACGCAACAAAGTTTGAATGAAGTTTCTACGTTAAACGGTTGAAGCTGAATTGCGAGCGTTAGAAGAAGAAGTTTAATAATAACTAGAAATGCAATTCCAAGGAATTACCAGTGCATGAAAATGCAAAAATAGATAGATAATGTAGATATGGTTACTAAGGTGTAGCTAGGGTAAACATGGTGGTTGCATAGTTTACAGAGCGTTGATAGTGTGAAGGTAGACAGTTTAAAGATTAAACATTCCAGTTCTAACTTAACTAATGATTTCTATTCATGTTAAAATGTTGATCAGCTAACTTAGCTAATGATTTCTAGCAGTTACGCTAAAAATGCTAATTATGCTAGCAATGCTAACTTTACTAACAATGCTAACCAGGTTGATTAGCTAACTTAACCGATGATTTCTAGCAGTAATGCTAAAAATGCTAACTATGCTAACAATGCTAAATTTGCTAACAATGCTAACCAGGTTGATTAGCTAACTTGGTTGATGATTTTTTGCAGTTATGCTAAAAATGCTAACAATGCTAACTATGCTAACCATGCTAACTAGCTAACTTGCTAGTGAGGACTTTTATTTTGAAACATTTGTTGCTAGGGTATCCATGGTGGCCACTATCAGGAAACAAGAAGTTACTGCAGTAAAATTATGTTGGTTGCTATGGAAACAGTCATAAACACTTCATTTTAATGGTTGCTATGTTGGTTGCTAGGTACATGGAGGTTTCATGTAGTTGACTGGAGGCATAGTGGATGATAACTGACAGTTGGAATGGTTGAACAGTTCAATAGTTGAGTAGTTTCAATGGTTAAATGATTTAATAGTGTATTATTGCAGTGAGGACCTTTATTTTGAAACAGTTGTGGACAGAGGAAGTAGTGAAACAGGATCTGTAGTCTTAATGAGATTGTATGCTTAAAGCCTGAGACAGAAGGTGCCTCTCATAGCGTTTACGCGTCCTCTCTCGCTCCTCACTGATCTACATAAAGAATGATGGAGCGGCAACAATGGGATAGTCTAGCCCTTCTTCTATCTTTCTTTATGTAGATCATTGAGGATCGAGGAGCGAGGGAGGACATATAAACGCTGCTTGAGAGGGACCCACAGTAAATACTTTAAAAGTTGTATGTAGATAGTCTAATTAATGTTGATAGACAGAATGTTTAATGGATGTTGATAGGCAGATTGTTTAATAGATATTGATTGACAGTTTAATGGGTGGATGAGTGAATGGTCTGAAGAAGATGAATGGATAGAAGGTTGGATGGAATGTGCCTTATATTCTTGTTAAGAGAGACACTGATACAGCTCTCTGAGAGTAGTTGACACAGGTGTAATCAATTTAACTGGCTAGTCTTAAGAGAGCCAGAGTAGGCTACTCTTAAAGCCTGAGACAGAGTAAATAATTTAAAAGTTGAATGTAGATAGTCTAATTAATGTTGATAGACAGAGAGTTTAATGGATGTTGATAGACAGATTGTTTAATAGATGTTGATAGACAGTTTAATGGGTGGATGAGTGAATGGTCTGAAGAAGATGAATGGATAGAATGTTAGATGGAATGTGCCTTATATTCTTGTAGAATGGAGAGACACAGCTCTCTACTGAGAGTAGTGGATACAGATACAGGTGTAATCAATTTAACTGGCTAGTCTTAAGAGAGCCAGCCTGAGACAGAGTAGATTGTTTAAAAGTTCAATGTAGAGCGTCTAATTGATGTTGTTGATAGGCAGACTGTTTAGAATGGGTGGATGAGTGAATGGTTTGAAGAAGATGAATGGATATAAAGTTGGATGGAATTAGGAGGACTTATTTTGATACTGTTGTGCGCAGAGGATACAGGGGAACAGAATATGTAGTCTTCAGAGAGGAGCCTGAGAGAAACTGACAGTTGGTGCCCAGGTGGCTGACCAGCTGGGGTAACATTCTAATTGCTGCCGTGATGTCATAATGAGCAATGTTAAGTCTATGGGGGAAATGGTGATAGTTTTTAACTAATAGTTTAAAAAGTATAAAAGTTACAAAGTTGAAAAATACAAAGCACATATGGCATAAGCAAGACCTACGCAACAAAGTTTGAATGAAGTTTCTACGTTAAACGGTTGAAGCTGAATTGCGAGCGTTAGAAGAAGAAGTTTAATAACTAGAAATGCAATTCCAAGGAATTACCAGTGCATGAAAATGCAAAAATAGATAGATAATGTAGATATGGTTACTAAGGTGTAGCTAGGGTAAACATGGTGGTTGCATAGTTTACAGAGAGTTGATAGTGTGAACGTAGACAGTTTAAAGATGAAACATTCCAGTTCTAACTTAACTAATGATTTCTATTCATGTTAAAATGTTGATTAGCTAACTTAGCTAATGATTTCTAGCAGTTATGCTAAAAATGCTAATTATGCTAGCAATGCTAACTTTACTAACAATGCTAACCAGGTTGATTAGCTAGCTTAACCGATGATTTCTAGCAGTAATGCTAAAAATGCTAACTATGCTAACAATGTTAAATTTGCTAACAATGCTAACCAGGTTGATTAGCTAACTTAGTTGATGATTTTTGCAGTTATGCTAAAAATGCTAACTATGCTAATAATGCTAACTATGCTAACTAGCTAACTTGCTAGTGAGGACTTTTATTTTGAAACATTTGTTGCTAGGGTATCCATGGTGGCCACTATCAGGAAATAAGAAGTTACTGCAGTATAATCATGTTGATTGCTATGGAAACGGTCATAAACACTTAATTTTAATGGTTGCTATGTTGGTTGCTAGGTACATGGAGGTTTCATGTAGTTGACTGGAGGCATAGTGGATGATAACTGACAGTTGGAATGGTTGAACAGTTCAATAGTTGAGTAGTTTCAATGGTTAAATGATTTAATAGTGTATTATTGCAGTGAGGACTTTTATTTTGAAACAGTTGTGGACAGAGGAAACAGTTAACAGGATATGTAGTCTTCTGAGAGACTGTATGCTTAAAGCCAGAGAAACTGACAGTTGGTGCCCAGGTGGCCGGCCACCTGGCGTAAGATTCTAATTGCTGCCGTGATGTCATAATGAGCAATGTTAAGTCTATGGGGGGAATTGTAATAGTTTTTAACTAATAGTTTAAAAAGTATAAAAGTTACAAAGTTGAAAAATACAAAGCACACATGGCATAAGCAAGACCTACGCAACAAAGTTTGAATGAAGTTTCTACGTTAAACGGTTCAAGCTGAATTGCGTGCGTTAGAAGAAGAATAATAAAAAGTTGAAGAAGCCTAGGAAGAACAGTACAGTGCATTTTCATGCACTGTAATAAGAAGCCTAGGAAGAACAGTACAGTGCATTTTCATGCACTGTAATAATAAGAAGAATAGGAAGAACAGTACAGTGCATTTTCATGCACTGTAATAATAAGAAGTAGAAGAAGCCTAGGGATAACAGTACAGTGCATTTTCATGCACTGTAATTAAAACATGAGTTAATGAATTAACTCATGATAATTCATGACATTTAGTTAACATGAATTCATGTGTAATTACTTTTCTTTTTTCTCCATGACGGTGATGTCCAAGATTTTGTCTTACAAAAAGTCATCATGATCATGCTTAATTAATCATGATTCATGATGATGTGCCAACCGTACTTAATGCTTAAGATGATGAGTTATTACAGTGCATGAAAATGCACTGTACTGTTCTTCCTAGGCTTCTTATTCTTCTTCTTCTAACGCACGCAATTCAGCTTCAACCGCTTAACGTAGAAACTCCATTCAAACTATGTCGCGTAGGTCTTACTTACGCGATGTGTGCTTTGTATTTTTCAACTTTGTAACTTTTATACTTTTTAAACTATTAGTTAAAAACTATTACAATTTCCCCCATAGACTTAACATTGCTCATTATGACATCACGGCAGCAATTAGAATCTTACGCCAGGTGGCCGGCCACCTGGGCACCAACTGTCAGTTTCTCTCAGGCTTTACAATCTCTCTGAAGACTACATATTCTGTTCCCCTGTATCCTCTGCGCACAACAGTATCAAAATAAGTCCTCCTAATTCCATCCAACTTTATATCCATTCATCTTCTTCAAACCATTCACTCATCCACCCATTTTAAACAGTCTGCCTATAAACATCAATTAGACGCTCTACATTCAACTTTTAAACAATCTACTCTGTCTCAGGCTGGCTCTCTTAAGACTAGCCAGTTAAATTGATTACACCTGTATTTGTATCCACTACTCTCAGTAGAGAGCTGTGTCTCTCCATTCTACAAGAATATAAGCCACATTCCATCCAACATTCTATCCATTCATCTTCTTCAGACCATTCACTCATCCACCCATTAAACTGTCTATCAACATCTATTAAACAATCTGTCTATCAACATCCATTAAACTCTCTGTCTATCAACATTAATTAGACTATCTACATTCAACTTTTAAATTATTTACTCTGTCTCAGGCTTTAAGAGTACTCTGGCTCTCTTAAGACTAGCCAGTTAAATTGATTACACCTGTGTCAACTACTCTCAGAGAGCTGTATCAGTGTCTCTCTTAACAAGAATATAAGGCACATTCCATCCAACCTTCTATCCATTCATCTTCTTCAGACCATTCACTCATCCACCCATTATAGTAGGGGGGATTATCAACAAAAAAGGGCCTAATCGTTACGCGTCGGATAGAAGCACCAAAATTGGTACAGACACTCTTTATGATGTATCTCATCATATCAGAAGGGGTGCCCCAAATTTCTGGTTCATTAAGGTCATTTTTTAAGGGAAAATCCAAGATGGCTGCCAGAAACGGCCTTAGGATAATAAAACATTGCATAGTTTGGGCATCTTGATTTATTCTGCTACTTTATCATTTCACATGTAATATATAGAGATGGTTAACAAATAATATATGCAAGATAACCCATGTAAACAATCTTATATGTCTATTATACAACTTTAAAGTGGAAAAAAACAGGCTTAAAACAGTCAGAATGGCATGACTCCCCCAGTGAATCCTCACCTGAGTAGTTAATTATTCATTTATGCATAACATTAATATTCTTAAAAACTTTTGGGAGAATCACTTAATCATTTTCAAAAGACAGCTTATTGTTTAATTGTCCACATGAGCAGAGATCTAGCCCTAAATAGGAACACAACTCATGTTATGCTAGCGTTAGCATTAGCATTAGCCAATGTAGACCCACCAGCTGGGTTGAGTTAAAGCTGGACAAACAAAGATTCCTAGGCTAATTGTGTCCCTGTGATCACTTGGGGTCTTTTTTTTGCGTATTTGTGCCCTTTGGATCCTCCTGGGGGGTATTGTCGTATTCTTTCGGGCATAATGTTATAGGAACTATGAAATTTAGATTTGTACTACAGTAATGGTAGCCAGCTACTAAGGTGTGTAAAATGTACATTGAGTAAGGCTGTGTCTCATTACACTTACTTCCGTCAGTACACTGCTAATGTGCACTTACTGACGTAGTGCTCACTTTTGATGGTTAGTACTGTCCCAAAAGGGGCCTTCCCCAAACTTCCCACAAAGGTGGGAGCATGAAACATTCTAAAATCACTTGGTTAAATGCTGAAGCATTCAAAGTTCCTTTCATTTGAACTAAGGGACCAAGCCCTGTGCACCAGTGTACAAAGCAAGGTCCATAAAGGCATTGATGACAGAGATTGGTGTGGATGAACTTGACTGGCCTGCACAGGGTCCTGACCTCAACCCAATAGAACACCTTTGGGATGAATTAGATGGACTGAGAGGCTGTCTACTCATCCAACATCAGTGTGTGACCTCACAAATGTGCTTCTGAAAGAAAAAAAAATCCGATAAACACACTGTGGAAAGTCTTCCCTGAAGCTGTTATAGCTGCAGAGGGTGGACCGACATCATATTAAACCCTATGGATTAAGAATGGGATGTGACTGAAATATGTGAGTCAAGGCAGGTGACCAAACACTTCTGGCAATTAGTGTACAGTACTTAGGTTGCTTTTGGTATAGGGCAAAACTTTCAGGAAATACACATCAATAGTGTTTTCAAAACCTTGAGGAAAAGAGCAAGTTCGGCTCTCCCAGGTTTTCTCTCTTTTTCAGGTTGTGATACAACCTTTAGGGCAAAAAGTCAGCATGGGCTGCATGGAAATAATCTCCAGAAGTAACAGGTGCCTTCACTGCTATGACATTAAATCTTTTTCAATTACTTAGCCAGGAAACAAACATATTTGCATTGCTGGAGAGGTACACTTGTGTTCTTTACGATAAGACAACCAATCTTGAAAAATTCAATGATCTCAGGAAGGATTTGTTTTCTCAAAAATGTCTCTCAATGGAAATACCCCCACACAGGCTGCACTGATTCAGCATTCAAATAGTGCAGTGTACTAGCCTGGGTTTCCCATACTGCCTTGCGCGGTGATTTATTTCACGCTGCTAAGGCAGTCTGGAAACTAACGCCCCCATGTTCGCCTGATGTTGGAGGCCAATCACAGAACAGGGGAGAAAGCAAGACCATGAAGAGCTATGCAGAGACGCATTTGATTGACATCCGTGGCGCCCAATGAACGGATCTGGGCATTTTTTCAAATACGAGAAAATGAACGTCTGGTTGCCAGACCACGTCTCATTTGAGAAGTGGGAGGCGTTAGCCAGGCTAGCAGTGTACTGTACCAAGCTAACATTTGGTCCAAAGGTCTGCAAGCTATCCAGTCAGTGCTTTCTCCTGAAAAATATGGATGGACTAAATTAGATGATTCTTGGACACCTTTATGGACACTTTTACCAGAGGCAGCGAAAGTATGTAGAGAACTTCTTAATGTGACAGCAAAGCTGAGCCTCTCTGCCTAGTGCCGATGCCAGGATGCTGGGTTGCCTTGCACAGCATTATGCCAATGTGCTGGAGCATGTGAATAGATGAAAATATGCAGTATGTAGGCTATGACTAATGTACTACTGTAATCTTACAAAGTTACAGGGGACATGTGTGCATCATTTTATGATTTTATGAGATCTGCCTGAGGTGCTTCTCTGTGTTTACAGTATCCTTAGGTAGCCATAGTGTATTTCTTTTCATAATTTATTTTCTTTTAAGACAGTTCTTCTTACCCTAGATAGCCCAAGATATTTGGGGCATTCCTTCTAGGATGTCTTAGGATCACCCAAGGAACATACCCAATTTTAAGCTTTTTAGAGGTTGTTTAGATGGTCTTTGAATTAGCTGCCAATTATGTGGCGGGCACGACCTTAGTGCAACCTTTTTCATTTTCTTTAAAAATTCACTACCTGTTAGAGATAGTTTTGGGCACCCCTTCTAGGATGTCTTAGGGTTATTTCGTCTTTTTATCATATCCGCCTTCCTTCCTCGGTTCTCCGGCTTGTTCCCACCGATCTATAAAGAACACTAGATAGACTATCCCATTGTTGCTGCCCCATCATTCTTTAACTAGGAAGGAAGGAAGGGATGATATAAAAAGATGAATGAGAAGAGCCTTTAGGATCACCCAAGGAACACCAAATTTCAAGTTTATTAGAGGTTAATTAGGTGGCATTTGAAATAGCTGACAATTTTGTGGCGAGCAGCACTGCCTTTTTCAATTTCTTTAAAAACTCACTTCCTGTTAGAGACATATTGGACACTCCTTCTAAGATGTCTTAGGATCACCCAATGAACATATACCAACTTTCAGGCTTTTTAGGGGTTGTTTATATGGTCTTTGAACTAGCTGCCAATTTTGTGGCGGGCAGTACAGCCTTTTCCAATAGTTTTTGAATCAGCTATCAATTGTATTGGCGGCCATTTTTAATTTCTTCAAAATCTCACTTCCTGTTTGAGATATTTTTGGGCACCCCTTCTGGGATGTCTTAGGATCACCCAAGGAACATGTATACCAAATTTCAAGCTTTTTAGAGGTTGTTTAGGCAGTCTTTGAATTAGCTGCCAATTTTGTGGCAGGAAGCGCAGTATTTTTTAGTTTTTTTCAAAAACCTCACTTCCTGTTTGAGAATTTTGGTGAAATCTTCCAGGATGACTTAGGATCACCCAATGAACATATACACCAAATTTCAAGCTTTTAGGAGGTTGTATAGGTAGTTTTTGAATCAGCTTTCAATTGTATTGGCGGCCATTTTTAATTTCTCCAAAATCTCACTTCCTGTTTGAGATATTTTTGGGCACCCCTTCTGGGATGTCTTAGGATCACCCAAGGAACATGTATACCAAATGTCAAGCTTTTTAGAGGTTGTTTAGGCAGTCTTTGAAGTAGCTGCCAATTTTGTGGCAGGAAGCACAGTATTTTTTAGTTTTTTTCAAAAACCTCACTTCCTGTTTGAGAATTTTGGTGAAATCTTCCAGGATGACTTGGGATCACCCAATGAACATATACACCAAATTTCAAGCTTTTAGGAGGTTGTATAGGTAGTTTTTGAATCAGCTATCAATTGTATTGGCGGCCATTTTGAATTTCTCCAAAATCTCACTTCCTGTTTGAGATATTTTTGGGCACCCCTTCTAGGATGTCTTAGGATCACCCAAGGAACATATCTACCAAATTTCATGCTTCTATCCGCCGCGTAACGATTTTTCACATAATCTCCCCTACTATTAAACTGTCAATCAATATCTATTAAACAATCTGCCTATCAACATCCATTAAACTATCAACATTAATTAGACTATCTACATACAACTTTTAAAGTATTTACTGTGGGTCCCTCTCAAGCAGCGTTTATATGTCCTCCCTCGCTCCTCGATCCTCAATGATCTACATAAAGAAAGATAGAAGAAGGGCTAGACTATCCCATTGTTGCCGCTCCATCATTCTTTATGTAGATCAGTGAGGAGCAAGAGAGGACGCGTAAACGCTATATGAGAGGCACCTTCTGTCTCAGGCTTTACGCATACAATCTCATTAAGACTACAGATCCTGTTTCACTACTTCCTCTGTCCACAACTGTTTCAAAATAAAGGTCCAAAGGTCCACTGCAATAACACACTATTAAATCATTTAACCATTGAAACTACTCAACTATTGAACTGTTCAACCATTCCAACTGTCAGTTATCATCCACTATGCCTCCAGTCAACTACATGAAACCTCCATGTACCTAGCAACCAACATAGCAACCATTAAAATTAAGTGTTTATGACCGTTTCCATAGCAACCAACATGATTATGCTGCAGTAACTTCTTGTTTCCTGATAGTGGCCACCATGGATACCCTAGCAACAAATGTTTCAAAATAAAAGTCCTCACTAGCAAGTTAGCTAGTTAGCATGGTTAGCATAGTTAGCATTGTTAGCATAGTTAGCATTTTTAGCATAACTGCAAAAAATCATCAACTAAGTTAGCTAATCAACCTGGTTAGCATTGTTAGCAAATTTAGCATTGTTAGCATAGTTAGCATTTTTAGCATTACTGCTAGAAATCATCGGTTAAGTTAGCTAATCAACCTGGTTAGCATTGTTAATAAAGTTAGCATTGCTAACATTATTAGCATTTTTAACATAACTGCTAGAAATCATTAGCTAAGTTAGCTAATCAACATTTTAACATGAATAGAAATCATTAGTTAAGTTAGAACTGGAATGTTTCATCTTTTAACTGTCTACCTTCACACTATCAACTCTCTGTAAACTATGCAACCACCATGTTTACCCTAGCTACACCTTAGTAACCATATCTACATTATCTATCTATTTTTGCATTTTCATGCACTGGTAATTCCTTGGAATTGCATTTCTAGTTTATGTATTAATTCATTAATGACAATCAGTGAATTAATGTTAAGTTATAATGATTCATGATATATTAATGGATTAACTAATGCGTAATTCATGCATTAATTCATGCATTAGTTCATGAGAATTCATGTACCCTTATTATAAAGTGTTACCGAAGATGATACAAAAATAATCCTTTTAAAGAACAAACTTCAAAAGCGTCAACTTATTTATATTGTTTTATATAGTATTGTATTGTATAGTATTTCAATGAGGAGATTCTAAGTGAGTGGAGCCGGGATACATTACGCTATGCTAGCTTGTATTTAAACTTACTAGGAAAAAAGTGTCTAGCTCACTATGTGAGGAACATCATATTGCTCCTAAAAATAATAAGTAATTGTAGAAGGCTATTTGACTTTTTCCCACTTCATGCCAACTCAAGAAGTGTATGCAAAAAGCTGGGTAGTCTAATTTTTTTTTCTCCCTTTCCAGGATCCAGCGTTCTTAGGGGAGGAGTATTACCAGCAGTCATACTGTGGATGTCCATAATAATTTGTGTTATATTTTAGTTCAACAATGCTGTGTAACTACTTTGATAAAATAGGGATATGTTTATCTAGTAGTCTAACATTAGGCAAAAGTTGAGAATAGGAACTGTCTGTGTGTGTGTGTGTGTGTGTGATAGAGAGCGAGGGGGGAGTATAAAGACTTGGAGGGAGAGGACTTTGTATAAATGTGCTACATGCGTCATTTGTCACTGTTTTTAAAAATCAATAACCAGAAAATCAAACCGGGTGTTGCCTCACTATTCTCCATGTCTGCTGCCCAAACAAATGTCAACGCCTCTTTTTTTCACCAATAAAGGCAACCATCTTAAAGTAAAAATATTTGAGGGTGGGGCAGGGATGGTGGTGGCAGAGGTTGTAGAATTCAGAGAAGCCTTCGACAAAAGCTACGCACAGTGCTAGCCATCTTGAAAAATGACAAATTACCAATAGAATATGAGTGTGTGCTAGAATCTGGATGGATCTGCCACATTACTCCCCAAACACCCCTAAAGAAAGATTTGACAACACATTCCACATGTCATTTGTATTACAATACCATAACCCATAGAATAGGTTGATGCATATGCATGGTACTAATGTGTCCTCATGCATGCAAACACCCGGTTTGACACCATTAACCTAGCTTAGCATTATTCACCAGAAGTGGGTTATTCCAGTTAGCCAATAGCCATCCTACAGCTAAAAGGGAGCTATAGACTAACTGGATAATTGCAAATTAAAAAAAATATATATGCTAATTAACCAAAATGTTTGTATGTTCCTTTAAGCTCTATATAATCACTGTATAAGTAACACGATCATACACATACTAGCATTAACTTAAAAATCATTGATCCAGCCTAACCAATTACATTGATCAGGGATTTATAATGTTGCTTCCTACTTCGCCTAAACAGACGATAAACATTATCGATAGTCAGGACACAATGTGTGTTGGCCTACATTTGTTATTACTGTAATGAACGTATGCATTCTCCAACTGCCATTTTTTATGTTTGCAGGCGTTACTACTATATAGTTATCGTTTCCCACAGCCACTCTCAATTTCAAAACTAGCATCATCCCCATTACTGATTAGCCTGCCCTTTTTGGGGTCTGATGGAAACATTAGTGAATTATGGTTTTCCAGACCCTTGAAAGGTGATCTATGGGCATGGTGAGGCCTTGTGTACTGTGCCTTGCATTGTAAGTTATAAGGAGCAGACAACTGGACATATCCAAGCAGTTTAATTGAAAGCAGTGCAGTATACAGAAGAGCAATAGGGCCACAAAGTAATATATTTATTCTAACCCAGGTAAAAAAGTAGTATACTTAAGTGTATTAGCAATATGGTTAAAGTTCATGAAGTAGAAAACAAGTATGCTTCTTAGTTTTTGTGCTTTATTCAAAGTGTATTTAATGTATACTTTGTAAAGTATACTTAAAAATATGTGTAATTAAGTTAAACTTCTGAGTCCAAAAAGAAAGTATACTAATTTCACAGTAATCAAATTCTCTTTTGATTGCACTTTGTGAAAGTGTACTTTGTTGTTAGTGTATTTTAAATTTGATAGAAGTACCATTGTTTTAAGTGTATTAAATTTGACATACTTTGAGTGGCAATTTAGTGTACTTATGGAAAGTATCATTTCTGCAAATAAACTGTTAGCATACTTTTTAAAAGTGTACTATCATCTCACTTTATTAGAAGTGTTACTTCTGTACACTTTGCATAGTACACTCTAAAATAACTGCATTTTTAGTGGTATATCGGAATACTTTCGCAAAATATGTTATATTATAAAAAAATATAGTGATAATTTAATGCACTTATTTGTAATACATAGTTAGTATAATTTTTGAAAGTGTACATTTGATTTCAACTAATTGGTGGTAATGTATCAATTTACTGTAGTCTACTAATGGAAAGTGTTTTTACATTGTTAGGCTGATTTCTGAAAGAGTAATTAAATGTTGCAGTGTGGACGAAGTAAGTTTATTTTGTACAAATAATATTTTTTTCATTTGGCTCCACATCTTGGTGAGGTAATACATAAGTCTACACTATCACCACCATGTATTAATAAACACTTGATTGACAGAAAAGTCACTTTAAGAACAGTAGCCTAATTATTTTTACAGATATTGTATTTACATGTCAATTCAGTATCAGAATCTCTGTACTCACTCTCAAAAAAATTTAATCTCACTATTGCTCATCTTAATGAATCCCTTTTCGTAGGATTTACACAATAAAATTAGGTTTCTAGGTGAAATAAAGTCAGTTATGCGAAATGCATTCGTGTTTGGAGGAAATATGTCACTCTATGGTCGCCGTAGAAGCATTATTTCAAAACGCACAACGAGGATATCTGGCTGTAGCTGGTCTGCCTCTTCTCCTGACTCGTGGATTGTAAGGTATGTATTTGCTATTCACACAGTGTTCTTATTTTGAGTTCGGGGTAATTTTAGGGAGTTTAGCATGACAACAAAGCTGGGAAACATGATACAATGCTAACGTTAGCCTGAGATGATTAGCTGCTAGCTACTTAGCCGCCCACATGAGATCTGCTGAATCTCATGTGGGCGGCTAAGTAGCTAGCAGCTAATCATCTCAGGCTAACGTTAGCATTGTATCATGTTTCCCAGTTTCACTCCCTGCCGAAAATAGGGGTGGTTATGCCTTGATGGGATTGTTTCATAAAACACAATTGCATGTTCATGGATGTGACCAGGTCAGGACGACTTCATGTGTTTACTGTTTCATGCTAGCAGTTAACGGCTAACATAAGATAGCCGCTAGCCCCGCACAAACCCAGCCTATGTTTATGTGTTAGGCTTAGAATACTAATAGTTAGATTATTATCTGAAAAGTTTAATGTTTAAACCTAGGTGCAGGCCAGTCTGTGTTACCAAATTGTCCTTGTGTGTCATGAACAATTTGCATTGTTACAGACACTAAAGTTCGTCCAGAAACATTTGAATTATTTAAAAGTTTGTGTAGTAAACTACACCATCTTGCCTAGTCTCTCTGTAACGTTAATCACGTGCAGACTATCTTTGAAGGACAAGTTACACAAACATTAGACTTGCCATTATTTTTGTATGATGTGATCAGCATTATTGTAGGCTACTGGCTCTCATTCGACCTCTATTAAACGAGTAAAGCAAGTAAGTTTTTCATGATCATGGTAGAGGCTGCCTACTCTAAATGTTTGAGTGATTTGTTAATCACAAACAAGCCTCAATGTAATCAAATGTTAAAAGGTTTCAGTAATCTGATATTATTATAGTTTTACATGTTGTAAATTTGTTGAGTTTGATATACTTTCTCCACAGACGTGGCAGTGCAGAGTGCATGACATCAGCGTCATTGAGGTCTCTCTTACAGGAGCATTACAGGTTAGCTCATGGTTACTTTTGCGGTAGACACCCATACCTATGTGCATATTCTCATTGTCCCTGTTTATTATAAGCATGGGATGCTCTTCATAGTCACTGAAGCAAATATCATACTTAGATCAATGTTTTCTGTATGCTAATTGTAATTCTTTCTACAAATGCTGGGTTGTTTTGTACATTCTTTCTGTCTCCTCTACCCTCGTATGGTTCAAGATGTGCAGAATTTCACACGCATTGTGCAACTGAAGTCCAAGTTCCAGGCTGTCTGCTGAGTGCCATAGGAAGGGAGGAGAAACAGGACATAAGATTAAGGAGATCATGGCTGCCATTGATCGGGTTAGTGAGAAGTTGTTTTGTGCCTCCCACTTTGAAAACCAATATTAGGCCATGAGCTACAGGGCCGTAACATGCACCTGTCAACGAAACATTTTTGACCATGCTGACATGACGAATTTGAATGTTAACATTTACATTTTTGGGATGCACTACCTGTTTCTACCCCATGAATAGATTTGCATTGAAGATCAATGTGTTCCAAAAAATCTCTCAATACATTGGAAATGCATTATATGAACCTCTACATGTGATTAAACATACATTGTCACATGCCCCACCTCTCTCTAAGTCATGAGCATTACATACATCTTATAATGCATTTCCAATGTACAGATGGTACGGGTTGAGAATGCTCCTTTCATTCCCGCACATCGGGACTCCCGAAGCATCGGGAAAACTGCAACCGCAAGGGGGCAACATAGACCGCCCGAGTTTTCGAATGTTTACAGCCTATACCTCACAGCTCTCTCACTCGACGTAGCCTATAACTCAGTCAGTTCAGCAGAGATGCCAGAGCAACGTTTTGGTCAACGGAGAGGGAGAGAAATGCTCCGCATATCCGTCTCATTTAATCATTAAAATGAAAGTGATTGGCGAAATTAATCAAACGACGTTTCAATAAACCATTGTTGAAATGAATGAAAATGGTTTTAGAAACCTATAGGCCTATCAGAAGGATTATTTCCTTCAATTCAACCTGAAATAGGCTACTCGAAAGGCAACCTTAGATTAATTCATGAATTCATTAGCCTACGGTTACAAGACCGCATTTCCGTGAATAGGCTATTATTGTCAACGTCAAGGCGAAGACGAAAGAGATGGACAAGATGGACATTTTGGCAACATGTAGGCTACATGCTAGGAATACTTAGAAATGTGTACGCTATTTTAAAACGGAGGCTTGTTCATTTTAACCGGCGACGTTTCAAGTACATTTCCCGAATAAAGCCTAATGAGGTTCACATCAGGCTGTGGCACAAGTGGTTGATGCTTAGGTGTCGTATGCCAGCGACCGGGGTTCGAAACCTAGTCGAAGAACCTCTCCGGAACCCATCAAAAGAAAATGAATTGATTTATTAAAATAAACGAAAGACTTCCTGTTTTGAGATTCTTTTTATGTTTGCGATGTCTGCTGAAAAGAAAAGTTAATAGCCTATGTTAATTCGTGGTTCAGCGCGCACTCACACACATTTTTACATTGACATAGTGTCGGGCTCAAGTGTCGTGTCGTCCTCAGTGCCGCATATAGGCTATAATGTAGTGACCTGGTTAGACGAGTGTGGGGGAGGGGGAATGATCGCACAAGACAATAATGCTCTTCATGAAATGGATCTCACAGGCGGCTGTCTGTTTTTAAATGTAGCCTAGGCCTACTACACCACTTGCGAAATCGGACGTGGCACATAGCCTAATTATTAGGCTAGCCTACTGGATAGCAAATCCATAGACTTTGTTCATCCTATATCCTTAAAATGAAAGTGATGACTGGCGAAATTAATCAAACGACGTTTCAATAAACCATTGTTGAAATGAATGAAAATGGTTTTAGAAACCTATAGGCCTATCAGAAGGAAATAGCCTTCAATTCAACCTGAAATAGGCTACTCGAAAGGCAACCTTAGATTAATTCATGAATTCATTAGGCTACGGTTACAAGACCGCATTTCCGTGAATAGGCTATTATTGTCAACGTCAAGGCGAAGACGAAAGAGATGGACAAGATGGACATTTTGGCAACATTTACATGCTAGGAATACTTAGAAATGTGTAGGCCTAAGCTATTTTAAAACGGAGGCTTGTTCATTTTAACCGGCGACGTTCAAGTACGGCGACGTTCAAGTACATATGCCGAATAAAGCCTTTCGAATTTATATCCAGTTGTGGCGCAAGTGGTTGAAGCATAGGTATCGTACGCCAGCGACCGGGGTTCGAAACCCAGTCGAAGAACCTCTCCGGAACCCGTCAAAAAAAATGAATCGATTTATTAAAAGAAATGAAAGATTTCCTATTTTGAGATTCTTTTTATGTTTGCGATGTCTGCTGAAAAGAAAAGTTAATATGTTAATTCGTGGTTCAGCGCGCACTCACACACATTTTTACATTGACATAGTGTCGGGCTCAAGTGTCGTCCTCAGTGCCGCATAGGCTATAGGCTATATGTAGTGAACTGGTTAGACGAGTGTGGGGGAGGGGGAATGATCGCACAAGACAATAATGCTCTTCATGAAATGGATCTCACAGGCGGCTGTCTGTTTTTAAATGTAGCCTACTACACCACTTGCGAAATCGGACGTGGCACATAGCCTAATTATTAGGCTACTGGATAGCAAATCCATAGACTTTGTTCATCCTATATCCTTGGCGGAGATAATAATTAGGCCTATCAAATTAAAAGCACACTACGACAGGTATACTTGTGTGATCACGCAACACAAGAGAGCATTTAGCGATGGGACAGTTGTGAATGAGTGCTTAACACCCTGGAGTCTAAATATCCCCGGGGGATTTGAAAAACTGTTCCAAACACACATCTCAATCTCTGCTTTTATCATATTATAGAAACACCATTAGAAGCCAATCAACTCGTTTTCAAATATATAACCTATGTTTTAAGAGAATATGGCAATGATAATGGCACTTTCTAAAAACAATAAATTCTTAGGATTTGTCCTCTCACCTGCAGCAGGCCCATTCAAAATCCCATCCACCTAATTTGCATTTGAAAGAGCCAATCACTAAAGTGACACATTTAGTCTAGCCTACTTTATTAGTTTTTTTTTGACCCCTCTAATAAATTGCCTATAGTCCTACTACGATAATGGAGGAAGGGCTGCCTAACTGTTCCCCCTAAGAGTTTTTTCATAAGATAAAATGTTTACTCTATTTAAGTTTAGGATTTGGTAGACAAGACAACCTCGGAAAAGTTCTTCAGATAAACAATGTTTTATTGAATTAAAGGAAAGAAAATGTATCGCCAGGGTTTCGGGGCTTGCGAAGGCATTCGTTGATCTTATCGATGCAGTCCTTGCGGCCACTTCTCCCCATCGTAGGAAACTTTCTGCTTAGTGTTGACAAAGGTCTTGACGTTGTGTGGCAGTGCTTGCTTGCCCTTCGATCCATCCCAGTTGGTGGTTTTGCACCAGGCTCTAGTGCTCCTTTGTGGTGATGGCTCTGAAGAGCAGGCATCCGTATCTACCAGTGATGCGCGGGCTGATCCAAATCGAGCGGGCGACCGCGGTCACCCGCGGTCACCCGCGGTTATGGGTCAAGAAAAAATATTTTTAATGATATGCGGGTCATGTTTGGTCGGGTCGGTAAAAAAAATAAATTGTCATTTAAATCGTACATAATTGTCTTTAGAAGAAAAAGACATAAGTTGCAGCATTCCCACTGAAACGCGATTCTATCCCCCACATTTTGTCACGAGCATGTAGAAATGCACTTGTTGTTTCTGCGTAGACAGACCCTCGGCTACACTTGACATGCAGTTGTGTTCTGTTCTCAGAGCATATGCTTTCTCTGTCTATGATCTGCAGCTTTTATCTCGAACTGCTGGCCTCTACAGAAAGTGGCAGAATCGTCTACTGAGCAGCGAAGTTGCCGATGCAATGCGTGTTTCTCAAGTCTGATAATTTCCAGCAAGATCGAATGGTATTATGGAAAGAAAAATAAACTAAAAGTTTCCCAAATCAGGAAATATTTCTTAATTTAATGTCATCAAGGCATATAGCCTACAATTGGTATGAGCATGCAATGTGCGTCCTTGCGCAACGTATAGGCCTAGTGGCTCGTTGGAAAGCCCCACGTCTGCTCTTCCCCACGTCGTGCAATAAAGGTTTCATCTCGCTGCAATTTATAATCGCGGAGCAATGGACTTTTGGTCCATTGATGAAGACGTTAATAAAGAGTTTCTTAATAATATTCTATGCCTGCATTTCATGCTTGGGAGAGCTTCAAGGCATTCATGTGAGGAACGGCTGAAACAGAATTTGTATAGGAAAATCCTAGGCTGATTATGTTCAATGTTGAGTCAAACAGCCACATTTTTGGATGAATGCTGACACGGAACAAAAAAAAGGTAGACTAAATGCATGTTTCCCAAATTCTGAGCAATTATAGGCTATATATAATTAGGCAATATAGGCTATATTATTGTTTTACATGCATATGAGATACCAATTTTGCATAGCTCAATGACGCTACGACTAAGTTAGACTAGGCTACTTTTTACAATAAGCGGGTCGGGAAGCGGGTCGGGTCCTGTATTTCAATAATTTTTTTTTGCGGTCCGAGTTGCGATCTACCAACGTTGCCGCGACTCTGTTGGTGAATTCGAGCATGTTGTTCTAATCTGGGCCAACAGCAAGCAAAGTCACGTCATCGTGCTGAGAAGGAACTTGAATGCTGTTGTCGAATGTGGCAGAGAATACAGAAGAAGACTTTAACTATTACTTAGTATATATTCTTATGACGAAACGCGAAGAAAAAATACGAGGACTGACCATCTCGCCTCTCCGCGTTTCCCCCAATAGGCCTACCATGGCGACAAAGAAATGAATATGATTTGACATTTTAATGTTTGTAGCGCGCCAGTTTACCCAGTGTGTGTGCATTGAGTAGTTCCTTAAAATACGGAACAAAGAGCGTCCCGTAGGCTATCTGTTCAATAGCCTACAGAAGAAGACTTTAACTATTACTTATATATTTGTTATAACGAAACGCGAAGAAAAAATACGAGGACTGACCATCTCGCCTCTCCGCGTTTCCCCCAATATCATGGCGACAAAGAGAAATAAATCTGATTTGAGATTTTAATGTTTGTAGCGCGCCAGTTTACCCAGTGTGTGTGAATTGAGCAGTTCCTTAAAATACGGAACAAAGAGCGTCCCGTAGGCTATCTGTTTAATACAGAAGAAGACTTTAACTATTACTTATATATTTCTTATAACGAAACGCGAAGAACAAATGCGAGGACTGACCATCTCGCCTCTCCGCGTTTCCCCCAATATCATGGCGACAAAGAAATAAATATGATTTGACATTTTAATGTTTGTAGCGCGCCAGTTTACCCAGTGTGTGTGAATTGAGCAGTTCCTTAAAATACGGAACAAAGAGCGTCCCGTAGGCTATCTGTTTAATACAGAAGAAGACTTTAACTATTACTTATATATTTCTTATAACGAAGCGCGAAGAACAAATGCGAGGACTGACCATCTCGCCTCTCCGCGTTTCCCCCAATATCATGGCGACAAAGAGAAATAAATATGATTTGACATTTTAATGTTTGTAGCGCGCCAGTTTACCCAGTGTGTGTGCATTGAGTAGTTCCTTAAAATAGCCTACGGAACAAAGAGCGTCCCGTAGGCTATCTGTTTAATACGGAAGAAGACTTTAACTATTACTTATATATTTCTTATAACGCTGGCTGTAGGCGATTTCTATAACCATTTTCATTCATTTCAACAATGGTTCATTGAAGTGTCGTTTGAATAATTTCGCCAGTCATCACCTTCATTTTAATGATTCAGTGAGATTAAGGAGTCGACTATTGACGGATATGCGGTCTTCATCATTAAATGCAGTTGAAACTTTCTGCCACCTGGTGGTTGTTTGGGTACATTGCCTTAGCCTCGAAAAAAATCGGCTTGACGCACTGCGGGATCTCTTCGGGAGTCCCGCGGGAGAAGGTGCATTCTCAACCCGTACCCACTGTATTGAGAGTCTTTTGAAACTCCTCTATCCATGGAGCAGTAAACAGGCATTGCATCCCAATACCCAAATCTCCAAGTTAACATTGGGGGATTGCACGGTAAAGGCATAGTAAACATTAAGATGCTTAATTTGTAAGTGTAAGTAAAGTAGTGTTCTGTTATATTTCCCTGTTTTGCAGAATCCTATCATTGGCTCGTTGAGAGTTTGCCACCTGCAAGCACTTGTTGTGTACTTGAAGGCCCTGAGAAACTCAAAGGAATACCTGGTAAGTGTAAATTAATATCCCAAAAAACAGTGTAACTTCGGTGAAAATGGACCTCAGACTCTCTTTCTGCATGAAAATGCATCAAAGAAGTCGTGGAGACGGACAGTATTTTTCATTGATGAAGCACTACAGAGCTTGCATCGGCGTACACTATATTGGCAAAAGTATAGTGATGTCAATAGACATCCCATTCTTAATTCATAGAGTTTAATATGATGTTGGTCCACCCCTTGCAGCTATAGCATTTTTGACCATTCATCCAGAAGCGCATTTGTGAGGTTGTACATTGATGTTGGATGAGGAGGCTCTCAGTCTCTGCTCTAATTCATTCCAAAGGTGTTCTATTGGGTTGAGGTCAGGACTGTGCAGGCCAGTCAACATTAAACTCTGTCATCCATGTCTTTGCGGACCTAGTGTTGTGCACTGGTGCACAGTCATGTTGGAACAGAAAGGGGCAATTCCCAAAACTGTTCCCACAAACTTTGGAGCATGGAATTGTCCAAAATCTCTTACTGTTCCAACATGACTGTGCATCAGAGTGCAAAGCAAGGTCCATAAAGACGTGAATGATATAGTTTGGTGTGTATGAACTTGACTAGCCTGCACACAGTCCTGACCTCAACCATGACGTACGAAATTAAAATAGCTCCTCATCATCACATACCCTTCACCATACCTAGAGATTGGCATGGTGGGTTTTTTTCAGTTATTAGCTGGTTTTAGGCTAACTGAAAAAAAAACATCATACCAGTCTCTAGGTATGGTGAAGGGTATGTGATGTGGGGCTATTTTAATTCCAAAGGCTGAGGATACTTTATCAGGATGCCTAGTATACTGGATCCATGAAATAAGTGGATTTTAAAGATAGAAATCTTCCTGCCTCTATGGGAATTTAACATATGGGTGCAAATACTTAGGACCCCTGTATTTTAAGGAAGAACATTTATTTATTTACTATACATTTCATTCACAAAGACAATTGGTGTTCTTAAAGGTTGGATATTTCCTAATTTTTTAGTCAACTTTAGCATGGGTTCAAATACTTATCCTCGCTGTATATGTTCTATTCTCTGACACAATGTGATACTTATTCTTTGTATCATAATGTGATACTGACCCTTTTTATATTGCATCCTTGTTTAGAGCTGCCAGGACTGGTGTCATCACTGAAAGCGGTCATAAACAACATGGCAGATTCATCTATTTCCTCCAGCCAAAGCGACTCACCATGCACTAGCAGTGACACTTGCAGTGAAGACATGGCATTATGACTGAAGGACCTTGAACCGATCCCTCATTAGCATTGTGCAGGCCCTCCATGATTTTGTGATCTTGCACGTTCACCAATTCATGCAAATTCAGGGACTTTGCTGCATTTGCGTGTTGTAATATTCAATAAATGTGAATGGTGATGTGTAGTTATGTTCCTGTTGTTGTGTTAGTAGCATTATATATCCTTTGCTTGAATTATGTATTTTTGTAATTTTATTGTAATAAAATGAGATTTATTGTAATGCACTTGAAATGAATTGTAATGTAATACACTAACAGTATAATATCGACATTTATGCCAAAGTATAACAATATGGGAATTAAAGTACAGATAAAATATACTTCAAAGACAGTTCTTTTCTACAATAAAATATAATAATATTGCACTGAAAGTATGTGTCTATGATGTTTAGCTTGTAATTGAACTTCACTTGAAATATGTTATCATTGTCATAGTGGGACACTTTAAATGCACTAAATATAGTACGGAAGTGCATTTGTAGATCACTTGAAATATTGAAGAGGCATACTAAATTAACATACTTTATAGTAATAATTAGTATGATAACAGTATGTACAAAATGTACTTAAACTCAACTGTAAGTTGAGCTCCAATTATTTTTTAAGTGTATTTCTATTAGAATTGTCATACAATGTAATTGTACTGTAAGTATGCTTAATTGCTCATTTTAATTAGTGTACTTCAGTGCACTTGAAGTTTGAAAATAGTTGTTCCAATTTAGCATACCCTATACACTTGAAGTATAGTTAAGTTTGTATTACGATGAACTTAATACATACTTTAATATACTTAAATATACTTGGATTTGACGAAAAAAGTACACACTGTACTTATTACACTCTGAAAAAGTATATTTTCAATAGTTTTTTTTTTTACCTGGGAAATCTCTGAGAAAGAAACTCAAAATGTTTGAGAAATTAGGCAACATTTTAAAAAGTCAAAATTTTCGAGAAATAAAGTCAAAAGTTTTGACAGAAAAAAAGTCCGAAATCTGTAGAAGGCGGTCATAACGTTTTTTGGGGGGATATTGTTCCTACAACCATACAGTGACAAGTGGTGTAATGCTAGATATCTCGTCTAGCACTCAATAGACCTGGGTTCAATCCCCTGCCATGAATCAATATTTGTAGCTTACATTGACTGAATTCAATGACCGATTTTCAACGACGACGATGAATAAACAAACATTTTGAAATTAAGACAAATAAGCTGTCCAACAGATCGTCACAAACCTCCCCTCTTCCTGCTACTATTACGTGCATGCGCAGAACAGATCACAATCCCAGAATGCACTTGTCCTTGATGTGGACGGGGCTTGATGTCAAGCCTCGCCTTCCTGTCTATGGCCGCAGCGAGCTGTACTTGAATGATACCCCTGCATCTGTTCATTCCCATGCAGTTCCTCCTGCACGAAGGCTATCACATTTTATATGTCCGACTGATTTTGCCTCCTGCACAGTCCAAGTTCACAACACTGCCTCTTCAAGGTCCGGATAGAAATCACAATACTGTGATTCTGTGCTAAGACTGCAAGGATCTCTTTGTTAGTTAGTCCAATCTCGAAATAACATTAAAGTTGTCCATTTCAGCAGCACTATGCCAGGAGACGAAGTCTTTGTCAGCTCCAGCTCTGAATGACCTGGTACTTCCTGGTAGCCTAAATTTTTTTCTCGAAAATTGTGAGTTGTTTTCTCAGAGATTTAGAATAAATATATTACTTTGTGGCCCTATTGCTCTTCCGTACTTCTCACATACAAACTGGCATGAACTGTTGATGTGTGTCCTCTAGTCTTTTCTGTGTGTTGCTTGACATGGTGTAGGTTATTGAATGCTGCTTGCATTAAACTCAAAGGAAGGATATTGGGTGACAGCAGTTTGATTGAATGAGGTTTAAACGTTTTCTGCACACAAAAAAAAGATGATTCTGAACCAAAAATCAACCTTTTTGTTTTATTATTATTAATATTATTGTTATTATTATATGTGTACCTTTGAGAATAAACTGAATGATTGGAGTTTATGTCTTGATTATTTAGTGGTGACTTTTTGACACTGACATTATTGAAAAGGGTTGTACCTCTGTATTAGGCATAAAATCCTTTAAACCAATGAGAGTGACATCTGTCATTTCCTTTAAAAGCAAATAGCACAACTTCAAACAGCACACTGTTATTGTGACAGTCAGAAGCACATTTGAAGGAATCTGTTGCACGCAGCACATGAAAAAATGGGTTAACTGCCACACCCCCCAGGGTTTGATTTAAGTGGAGCACATAGAGAGTTTGTTGATTGAGGGTAAGATAAGAATAAGCCTTGCATCGCACTTTCCACCAGATTTAAGATGGGGTTCTGAATCTTTTTCAACATAGGCTACAGTATATAGAGCTTGATGGCAGTTTTAACCTTTTCGCAAACTCAAGAAATAAACTCTTCATACATTCTGACATATTCAATGTCCTAATCTAACAAAACCTATTTAGTATATGCTATTGTGATAGTTTTGAGAGGGGGGTTTTCAAGAGGGGTTTAAAGACTCATAAAGTATGTTTACTTTATATTTAATTAATTAATCAATTGGTTTGTAGGCTATACTTATGGTTTTGTTCATATTAAACTGATCTTTTTTTCATTATTGTCATTTGATATTGTTGTTGTTTGTATTGTTATTATTTTCTTTATTATTTTCATGCTTAGGCTTTTTCAACAAAAAAAGAGTGTTCAACCACCAGATGTCAGCACATGTTTGGTAGTCATACTATATCTCATGTTCTCTGTTGTCTGGGATTTATGGGATGTTTACAGAGCAATGATTTGAAGACCTTTGTCACCATGATATCAGTGTACAGTAAGTGTTACCGTAAGTGCATGTACCATGTCCATAAGCGTGTAGCTTCCTGTTGATGTCTTCTATGTCAAAAAAACGTGTTGTTCATTTTGTTCTTGGATGTCTGAGGGTAGCTACTTGATTTTGTTTGAGTTAAATTTTAAATGTGTAACAGAACCAGGGAAGAACAAGGATTAGTTACCTCATACCCAACTTCCTGAATGGATCTGCAAATCTCACTCACTGTGTTATTAATTTCAGCTGCTGGTAAGAAGCAATGTTTTAACATTCAAAGTTTTTTAGAAGAGAAAACATATACATTTACTGTCAAAATTATCATTCTGTGGAATAATGTAAAGACGTCAAGAGAAGAAATGTTGCTAAGCTATACATTCATCCATGCTAAACACATTCATGCTTATAGCACAGTATTGTTGTGCTGTATATCATTAAGGTTTGAGATTTAGGGTATTTTGTAGTTTCTATAAACATCCCTACTTATTATTAACTATCCCTACTAATTATTGCATAAGCCTTGAAGCTACCATTGCATCAAACATTATAGATTCATTCTTCCCATTGTTCCCTTATAGGTTTGTGCTCATGCCAAGATGAGTTACTGCTGGAAGGGCCTCTGAATGGAGCAGTAGGAGAGAGTGTGATGTTTACCCTCATCACCCCTCCATCTGCACCACCTCCAAGAATCAGCTGGCTTTCTCCAAGCAGTATAGAGATATTCGCTTCACTTGGTGATACAGGGGTGATACATCCTGATTACACTGGTAGAGTCTCTGTGAACAAAACCACAGCTTCACTGGCGCTTAGGAATCTGACTCTCAATGACACTGGGGAGTACACTCTGAGAATCAACATTGGTGGCGTAGAACAACAAGGACAAACATCGCTGGCAGTGTTCGGTAAGGGTCCTATTTCTACCTTACTCAGATTAAGCTGAAGAAATTGATTCACCATCTGGACCATTTAATGCACAGAATCTCACAATTCCTCACAAATGTACAAATGTAAAGAATGTTATTTCCATTTACTTATCAGCTCAGCTTTTGAGTAGAACATGCCTTGTAAACAATAATTAACACATTTTTAAGTCACACCATCTTATGGGAGCTGGGTGAAGCAGTTATAATGTGTCCTCCTTGTGCATCAAGAAGGGATAAATGTACAATCTATTTTTTCCCCCTTTTATGAGAGAAAAAGAACAATGTACCAAAAAATCATGTGGTTAATTATCTCTACCACCGTGAAAAGGGGAGATAGTAAATGCTTAAAATAACCCAGAAGTTTATCTCAATTAAAGAGACCCTATGCAACTTTCTGCAGGAGACGATCGCTCTTTGTTTACATCTGGAAGTCTGAGACGAAGAACCACGCTTGCAATTTATATATTTAAATATAGCCTATACATATATAAATATACATGTATAAATATACACGCTAAAGCTGTCGGGGAAGCTCTGCAGAGAAAATGCAAGCATAAAACGAGCGAAAACGAACAACGAAACCGAAACCAGAGATGAAATCGCCAATCCTGCATAGTTCCTCTTTAAAGGTATACTATGCAGTATTGGCGATTTCATCGCCGGTTTCGCTTTCACTTTTAATTTTCGCTCGTTTTATGATTGCATATTTCTCTGCAGAGCTTCCCCTACAGCTTTAGCGTGTATATTTTACAAAACTCCTCAATCGGTCAGTCTGCCGTGCCTTTTCATGAGACTTTACATGACACTTCCTGGAATAGAGCATGGGTGCGTGCCCGAAGATTCCTGAAGTTGCAAGTGTGGTTCTACGGCTATAGACCACTAGGGCGGCCGAAAAATACATTGTTTGACCGGTATTGACTCATTTAATGATATATAACAGTATGAAACGAATTGATTAACTGAAAAACGTTGCATAGTATACCTTTAAGATTAAGATCTCATAAATCATCTTGTCATGATTGTATAAGGCTTTGACAAACTATATAGTCCTACAGTCCATGCTGTGTCCATTATTCAAGTATGCAGTAATTCTGAATAGATTATTTTGAGCTATGTAATCAGACCAAACAAATCTAAAAGTGACAATAGACAATATGCCATGGAAGGCTTTGCTGGGTAAACCCTGCCTGATATGCCAGCGATTTGGATTTTGCCCTGCAGCTCAGGCTGGAAACCTGCATTTCTATCCTGCTCCCTGTCCATATCTTCTGGGTCCAATCAGCTTATACTAAAGGCACACTGAGATCGTTGGCCTGACTGGTTGAAGGACTATACAAAAGTGTACAGAGTTATTTGAACGATGCCCATAGATCACGCTTCCTGTGCAGTAGAAATAAAGCGTAGACTCCACAGACTAATGTTCAATCTAAAAAAAACTGAGTTGATATGGTGATAGCCAGACTAGTGGAACATTCTGCTCCTTTCAATGATCACTCCGACACTAAACATCTTGTTAAAGTACAGTGCAACTCTTTATTCAACTGTGTCACATGCATTAATCCTTCAACATTTTAATGTGCTCATTCACTATGTGTAACACCCAACCAGGTCCATGTAAACAGGTATGCGAAAACAATGCAGGTGGTGGTGAATCAGAAATGTTTGTGCTGGCTGACAAGCCTTCTAGGAAGTGTGTGTGGCATATAGGCAATTTATGTGTGCTCTGTACCAAAAAAATATTCATAATGGAACATAACAGTTTATTATTGTCACCTATTCCAATAAAGTGTTCCACATTTGTAGGACAAGCTCTTGCAACCTAAAATATCACCTCTGTTAGCATTAGAGTCACATATGGGTGCATAAAGTTAACTTTGTGTCGTGCTAGTGGATCACCACTGTAAGAAGGCTCAACACAACATGAAACTTTGATTGAAGTATCATCAGTGTCTCCACACATGAACTCGAGCATTGAGAACACTGTTTGTGTAGTTTACTAAAAAGAGGGGTTATGGACAACTCACTCCTTTATTGCCAAGATGGTGGCTTGCCGAAAAAACAAGTGAGCTTTCTTTTAGTAAACTCTGTGTTCATAAGGTGTCATCATATTCTTCTCTCAAAACACATAAAAGTATGCAATCACTTACTCTATATGTTTTATCATTGGGAAATTGTGTGTGTTTTGTCTGTTTAATCCACACAGAACAAATAGCTGGTGTTGCAATTACAAACTTGTCAACTTGACATGTGATGCCCTGGGCACCATTATCACTAGAGAGTGGGCAAAGGATGGAAAACCTCTGTCTCCTAGCAACAGCACCGTCTTCCATGAGGAGAACAGAACACTGTCCATCAGCCCAGTAGAGAGGGAAGACAACGGGCAGTACACATGCACAGTCAGCAATCCGATCAGCTCTGTTAGTAGGAACTACAACCTTGTGGTCAATTGTGAGTATTTTTTGATTACTTGCCACACCCACCTAGATCTCCTTTCAGTCTGGAAAACCATAATTCATTAACGTTTCCATCAGGCCCCAAAAAGGTCAGGCCAATCAGCAAAGAGAATGACGTTATCGTTTCGGCACATTAGCAACACTAGTCCTGTTCTCTTCCCAATGAAGCGTGGTTCTTGAAATGATTAATTTGTGATGCAGTGTTGAATGTGAACTACATCAAATATAGTCTGTATTTGAATATTGCTGCTGGTTGATGAAGGTTACAAATGTTTATAATATCAAATTAATTTATTCAAATTATACTTGCTTGTGTTCCTCATGTGCTATTGATAATGTCTTTTTTAGATGGGCCACAGGAGATTGTTATCATTGGTACAAAAGCAGTACATACAGGCAATTTCATTCATTTGACCTGCGTTGTGGAGTCCATTCCTGAGAGCACCTACACTTGGGCATTTAATGGGACAGAACTAGTTGGAGCGACATACATTAAAGAGCAGAGTGGACATGAAGACAGCGGGATGTACAGCTGCACTGCCTGGAACAGCATCACCAATCTCAGTCAAAAAGTAGATGTTGATGTGTCAGTCACAGGTAAAGTCATAAGGTCCTCTTCAAAGCTTATAGTCAAACTTATTGGTATGCATTTTGAGTGTTACGATAAGACTACTCATATGGTTAGCTATTCCTTTAGATTCAACTTCACACCTAGATTACGCTCCCTTACTAGGTCTGAAACCAATGTATGGTCATACCTTATGTAGGATTTCCTTTGTCTTTTCAATTGAAGATGGAACACAAACTTTGCATTCAGTCTTTTCGAAAACCATGTATGCCTTAACACAATTTCCACATTAGCATACATTAAAGTGTAACAAATCCTACAGTAGGTTTTTAATGGTTATGGTTATGGTTATTTAGCAGACGCCTTTGTCCAAAGCGACATACAAATAAATAACAATAATAACAATACAAACTAGAAATGCACTTCCAAGGAATTACCAGTGCATGAAAATGCAAAAATAGATAGATAATGTAGATATGGTTACTAAGGTGTAGCTAGGGTAAACATGGTGGTTGCATAGTTTACAGAGAGTTGATAGTGTGAAGGTAGACAGTTTAAAGATTAAACATTCCAGTTCTAACTTAGCTAATGATTTCTATTCATGTTAAAATGTTGATTAGCTAACTTAGCTAATGATTTCTAGCAGTTACGCTAAAAATGCTAATTATGCTAGCAATGCTAACTTTACTAACAATGCTAACCAGGTTGATTAGCTAACTTAACCGATGATTTCTAGCAGTAATGCTAAAAATGCTAACTATGCTAACAATGCTAAATTTGCTAACAATGCTAACCAGGTTGATTAGCTAACTTAGTTGATGATTTTTTGCAGTTATGCTAAAAATGCTAACAATGCTAACTATGCTAACCATGCTAACTAGCTAACTTGCTAGTGAGGACTTTTATTTTGAAACATTTGTTGCTAGGGTATCCATGGTGGCCACTATCAGGAAACAAGAAGTTACTGCAGTAAAATTATGTTGGTTGCTATGGAAACAGTCATACACACTTAATGGTTGCTATGTTGGTTGCTAGGTACATGGAGGTTTCATGTAGTTGACTGGAGGCATAGTGGATGATAACTGACAGTTGGAATGGTTGAACAGTTCAATAGTTGAGTAGTTTCAATGGTTAAATGATTTATTAGTGTATTATTGCAGTGAGGACCTTTATTTTGAAACAGTTGTGGACAGAGGAAGTAGTGAAACAGGATCTGTAGTCTTAATGAGATTGTATGCTAAGCCTGAGACAAAAGGTGCCTCTCATAGCGTTTACGCGTCCTCTCTCGCTCCTCACTGATCTACATAAAGAATGATGGAGCGGCAACAATGGGATAGTCTAGCCCTTCTTCTATCTTTCTTTATGTAGATCATTGAGGATCGAGGAGCGAGGGAGGACATATAAACGCTGCTTGAGAGGGACCCACAGTAAATACTTTAAAAGTTGTATGTAGATAGTCTAATTAATGTTGATAGACAGAATGTTTAATGGATGTTGATAGGCAGATTGTTTAATAGATATTGATTGACAGTTTAATGGGTGGATGAGTGAATGGTCTGAAGAAGATGAATGGATAGAAGGTTGGATGGAATGTGCCTTATATTCTTGTTAAGAGAGACACTGATACAGCTCTCTGAGAGTAGTTGACACAGGTGTAATCAATTTAACTGGCTAGTCTTAAGAGAGCCAGAGTAGGCTACTCTTAAAGCCTGAGACAGAGTAAATAATTTAAAAGTTGAATGTAGATTGACTGACTGTAGAATGTAATGGGTGGATGAGTGAATGGTCTGAAGAAGATGAATGGATAGAATGTTAGATGGAATGTGCCTTATATTCTTGTAGAATGGAGAGACACAGCTCTCTACTGAGAGTAGTGGATACAGATACAGGTGTAATCAATTTAACTGGCTAGTCTTAAGAGAGCCAGCCTGAGACAGAGTAGATTGTTTAAAAGTTCAATGTAGAGCGTCTAATTGATGTTGTTGATAGGCAGACTGTTTAGAATGGGTGGATGAGTGAATGGTTTGAAGAAGATGAATGGATATAAAGTTGGATGGAATTAGGAGGACTTATTTTGATATTGTTGTGCGCAGAGGATACAGGGGAACAGAATATGTAGTCTTCAGAGAGGAGCCTGAGAGAAACTGACAGTTGGTGCCCAGGTGGCTGACCAGCTGGGGTAACATTCTAATTGCTGCCGTGATGTCATAATGAGCAATGTTAAGTCTATGGGGAAATTGTTAATAGTTTTTAATTTATAGTTTAAAAAGTATAAAAGTTACAAAGTTAAAAAATACATTGCGCTGATGTCCTAAGCAAGACCTTCGTAACACAGTTTGAATGAAGTTTCTACGTTAAACGGTTCAAGCTGAATTGCGTGCGTTAGAAGAAGAACTAGAAATGCAATTCCAAGGAATTACCAGTGCATGAAAATGCTAAAATAGATAGATAATGTAGATATGGTTATAGTTAGGTGTAGCTAGGGTAAACATGGTGGTTGCATAGTTTACAGAGAGTTGATAGTGTGAAGGTAGACAGTTTAAAGCTGAAACATTCCAGTTCTAACGTAACTAATGATTTCTATTCATGTTAAAATGTTGATTAGCTAACTTAGCTAATGATTTCTAGCAGTTATGTTAAAAATGCTAATTATGCTAGCAATGCTAACTTTACTAACAATGCTAACTAGGTTGATTCGCTAACTTAACCGATGATTTCTAGCAGTAATGCTAAAAATGCTAACTATGCTAACAATGCTAAATTTGCTAACAATGCTAACCAGGTTGATTAGCTAACTTAGTTGATGATTAATTAGTTGTTGATCTAACTATGCTAACAATGCTAACTATGCTAACCATGCTAACTTGCTAGTGAGGACTTTTATTTTGAAACATTTGTTGCAAGGGTATCCATTGTGGCCACTAAGAAGTTACTGCAGTATAAGCATGTTGGTTGCTATGGAAACGGTCATAAACGCTTAAGTTTAATGGTTGCTATGTTGGTTGCTAGGTACATGGAGGTTTCATGTAGTTGACTGGAGGCATAGTTGATGATAACTGACAGTTGGAATGGTTGAACAGTTAAATAGTTGAGTAGTTTCAATGGTTAAATGATTTAATAGTGTATTATTGCGGTGAGGACTTTTATTTTGAAACAGTTGTGGACAGAGGAAACAGTTAACAGGATATGTAGTCTTCAGAGAGATTGTATGCTTATAGCCAGAGAAACTGACAGTTGATACAGGTGTAATCAATTTAACTGGCTAGTCTTAAGAGAGCCAGAGTGTATATGCTTGAAGCCTGAGACAGAGTAAATAATTTAAAAGTTGAATGAAGTCTAATTAATGTTGATAGACAGAGAGTTTAATGGATGTTGATAGACAGTTTAATGGGTGGATGAGTGAATGGTCTGAAGAAGATGAATGGATAGAAAGTTGGATGGAATGTGCCTTATATTCTTGTAGAATGGAGAGACACAGCTCTCTACTGAGAGTAGTGGATAGAGATACAGGTGTAATCAATTTAACTGGCTAGTCTTAGAGAGCCAGAGTGTGTCCTTAAAGCCTGAGACAGAGTAGATTGTTTAAAAGTTGAATGTAGATCGTATAATTGATGTTGACAGGCAGACTGTTTAGAATGGGTGGATGAGTGAATGGTTTGAAGAAGATGAATGGATAGAAAGTTGGATGGAATTAGGAAGACTTATGTTGATACAGTTGACAGGGGAACAGAAAATGTAGTCTCAAGAGAGCCAGTGTGCCTGAGAGAGAGAGAGAGCTGCTGCACCTGGACTGGCCACCTGGCGTAACATTCTAATTGCTGCGGTGATGTCATAATGAGCAATGTTAAGTCTATGGGGAAATAGCTCAATGTTAAATCTATGGGGAAATCGTTTTTTAATTCATAGTTTAAAAAGTATAAAAGTTACAAAGTTGAAAAATACAAAGCACACATGGCATAAGCGAGACCTACGCAACAAAGTTTGAATGAAGTTTCTACGTTAAACGGTTCAAGCTGAATTGCGTGCGTTAGAAGAAGAACTAGAAATGCAATTCCAAGGAATTACCAGTGCATGAAAATGCAAAAATAGATAGATAATGTAGATATGGTTACTAAGGTGTAGCTAGGGTAAACATGGTGGTTGCATAGTTTACAGAGAGTTGATAGTGTGAAGGTAGACAGTTTAAAGATTAAACATTCCAGTTCTAACTTAGCTAATGATTTCTATTCATGTTAAAATGTTGATTAGCTAACTTAGCTAATGATTTCAAGCAGTTACGCTAAAAATGCTAATTATGCTAGCAATGCTAACTTTACTAACAATGCTAACCAGGTTGATTAGCTAACTTAACCGATGATTTCTAGCAGTAATGCTAAAAATGCTAACTATGCTAACAATGCTAAATTTGCTAACAATGCTAACCAGGTTGATTAGCTAACTTAGTTGATGATTTTTTGCAGTTATGCTAAAAATGCTAACAATGCTAACTATGCTAACCATGCTAACTAGCTAACTTGCTAGTGAGGACTTTTATTTTGAAACATTTGTTGCTAGGGTATCCATGGTGGCCACTATCAGGAAACAAGAAGTTACTGCAGTAAAATTATGTTGGTTGCTATGGAAACAGTCATAAACACTTAATGGTTGCTATGTTGGTTGCTAGGTACATGGAGGTTTCATGTAGTTGACTGGAGGCATAGTGGATGATAACTGACAGTTGGAATGGTTGAACAGTTAAATAGTTGAGTAGTTTCAATGGTTAAATGATTTAATAGTGTATTATTGCGGTGAGGACTTTTATTTTGAAACAGTTGTGGACAGAGGAAACAGTTAACAGGATATGTAGTCTTCAGAGAGATTGTATGCTTATAGCCAGAGAAACTGACAGTTGATACAGGTGTAATCAATTTAACTGGCTAGTCTTAAGAGAGCCAGAGTGTATATGCTTGAAGCCTGAGACAGAGTAAATAATTTAAAAGTTGAATGAAGTCTAATTAATGTTGATAGACAGAGAGTTTAATGGATGTTGATAGACAGTTTAATGGGTGGATGAGTGAATGGTCTGAAGAAGATGAATGGATAGAAAGTTGGATGGAATGTGCCTTATATTCTTGTAGAATGGAGAGACACAGCTCTCTACTGAGAGTAGTGGATAGAGATACAGGTGTAATCAATTTAACTGGCTAGTCTTAGAGAGCCAGAGTGTGTCCTTAAAGCCTGAGACAGAGTAGATTGTTTAAAAGTTGAATGTAGATCGTATAATTGATGTTGACAGGCAGACTGTTTAGAATGGGTGGATGAGTGAATGGTTTGAAGAAGATGAATGGATAGAAAGTTGGATGGAATTAGGAAGACTTATGTTGATACAGTTGACAGGGGAACAGAAAATGTAGTCTCAAGAGAGCCAGTGTGCCTGAGAGAGAGAGAGAGCTGCTGCACCTGGACTGGCCACCTGGCGTAACATTCTAATTGCTGCGGTGATGTCATAATGAGCAATGTTAAGTCTATGGGGAAATAGCTCAATGTTAAATCTATGGGGAAATCGTTTTTTAATTCATAGTTTAAAAAGTATAAAAGTTACAAAGTTGAAAAATACAAAGCACACATGGCATAAGCGAGACCTACGCAACAAAGTTTGAATGAAGTTTCTACGTTAAACGGTTCAAGCTGAATTGCGTGCGTTAGAAGAAGAACTAGAAATGCAATTCCAAGGAATTACCAGTGCATGAAAATGCAAAAATAGATAGATAATGTAGATATGGTTACTAAGGTGTAGCTAGGGTAAACATGGTGGTTGCATAGTTTACAGAGAGTTGATAGTGTGAAGGTAGACAGTTTAAAGATTAAACATTCCAGTTCTAACTTAGCTAATGATTTCTATTCATGTTAAAATGTTGATTAGCTAACTTAGCTAATGATTTCAAGCAGTTACGCTAAAAATGCTAATTATGCTAGCAATGCTAACTTTACTAACAATGCTAACCAGGTTGATTAGCTAACTTAACCGATGATTTCTAGCAGTAATGCTAAAAATGCTAACTATGCTAACAATGCTAAATTTGCTAACAATGCTAACCAGGTTGATTAGCTAACTTAGTTGATGATTTTTTGCAGTTATGCTAAAAATGCTAACAATGCTAACTATGCTAACCATGCTAACTAGCTAACTTGCTAGTGAGGACTTTTATTTTGAAACATTTGTTGCTAGGGTATCCATGGTGGCCACTATCAGGAAACAAGAAGTTACTGCAGTAAAATTATGTTGGTTGCTATGGAAACAGTCATAAACACTTAATGGTTGCTATGTTGGTTGCTAGGTACATGGAGGTTTCATGTAGTTGACTGGAGGCATAGTGGATGATAACTGACAGTTGGAATGGTTGAACAGTTCAATAGTTGAGTAGTTTCAATGGTTAAATGATTTAATAGTGTATTATTGCAGTGAGGACCTTTATTTTGAAACAGTTGTGGACAGAGGAAGTAGTGAAACAGGATCTGTAGTCTTAATGAGATTGTATGCTAAGCCTGAGACAGAAGGTGCCTCTCATAGCGTTTACGCGTCCTCTCTCGCTCCTCACTGATCTACATAAAGAATGATGGAGCGGCAACAATGGGATAGTCTAGCCCTTCTTCTATCTTTCTTTATGTAGATCATTGAGGATCGAGGAGCGAGGGAGGACATATAAACGCTGCTTGAGAGGGACCCACAGTAAATAGTAAATGTATGTAGATAGTCTAATTAATGTTGATAGACAGAATGTTTAATGGATGTTGATAGGCAGATTGTTTAATAGATATTGATTGACAGTTTAATGGGTGGATGAGTGAATGGTCTGAAGAAGATGAATGGATAGAAGGTTGGATCAGAGCCCCTTTAGGGAGAGCCGGTCCACTTCCTATTAACTCCATTGTACCGGATTGTTCCTGCAATCTGTTGAAATTCCGCTAGGGACGTTGCCGAGCAAGTGATAAATGAATTGTGGTCTATGGGGCTAAGCGGCTAGAACTCGTTTTTTTCACAGTTGACAACTTCATTTCTTAATGTACATTGTCGTAGTAGCTACCTGAGTATAGGTTTTCCACTAGAAATGAAATAAAAAGTCACTCATGTCCTTTCTGCTTTTCATAGGATGGGCCGTTTTCCCTGTAACATGCTAGCATTTAGCTCATGGATGCTCGCGACACTCGCGACCGATTACGACCGTCGTGAAGCTGAACCTTCTTTTAGGTCTATGGCCGTAAAGTGGTTCGCTTGTGTCACGTGACATGAAAACTTTGAAAGGGTTTTTAGGAATAACAACACATATTGAAAATTTTATTGGTCAGCTGATTGTCAAGTCAAGTTATCCTGCATCGCATGCATTAATGCAATTTTAGGAGAAAAAATTATATAACGACAAATGTGGTACTGGGGGGTTCAGCTCCATTGCTACCCATTCATTCATCACTTGCTCGCGATCGCCCTCTAGTTGCAGTACCATGCGGAAGTATTTCGCTAGTGGTCCTTCTCCCCTTATTAGACATTCTCTGGTTGGATGGAATGTGCCTTATATTCTTGTTAAGAGAGACACTGATACAGCTCTCTGAGAGTAGTTGACACAGGTGTAATCAATTTAACTGGCTAGTCTTAAGAGAGCCAGAGTAGGCTACTCTTAAAGCCTGAGACAGAGTAAATAATTTAAAAGTTGAATGTAGATAGTCTAATTAATGTTGATAGACAGAGAGTTTAATGGATGTTGATAGACAGATTGTTTAATAGATGTTGATAGACAGTTTAATGGGTGGATGAGTGAATGGTCTGAAGAAGATGAATGGATAGAATGTTAGATGGAATGTGCCTTATATTCTTGTAGAATGGAGAGACACAGCTCTCTACTGAGAGTAGTGGATACAGATACAGGTATAATCAATTTAACTGGCTAGTCTTAAGAGAGCCAGCCTGAGACAGAGTAGATTGTTTAAAAGTTCAATGTAGAGCGTCTAATTGATGTTGTTGATAGGCAGACTGTTTAGAATGGGTGGATGAGTGAATGGTTTGAAGAAGATGAATGGATATAAAGTTGGATGGAATTAGGAGGACTTATTTTGATATTGTTGTGCGCAGAGGATACAGGGGAACAGAATATGTAGTCTTCAGAGAGGAGCCTGAGAGAAACTGACAGTTGGTGCCCAGGTGGCTGACCAGCTGGGGTAACATTCTAATTGCTGCCGTGATGTCATAATGAGCAATGTTAAAGGGATATTCCACCATTTTTGGAAATACGCTCTTTTTCCACCTCCCCTCGAGCAAAACAATCGATATTTACCTTGTTCCCGTTCATCCAGCCATTCTGTGAGTCTGGCGATACAACTTTTAGCTTCAGCCTAGCATAGATCATTGAATTGGATTAGACCATTAGCTTATCGCCTGCTAGCTTCATGTTTAAAAGTGACTAAGATTTCTGGAAATTTTCTCATTTAAAACGTGTCTCCTCTCAAGTTAGAAAGTGCAATAAGACCAACTGAAAATGAAACCTGGTGTTTTTCTAGGCTGATTTGACATGGAACTACACTCTCATCTGGCGTAATAATCAAGGCAACTTGCACACTACTGGCACTACTATTGCTTGTTGTCTATGGGGACTATTTTCAGATGCTGCGTACGATATCACTGTGCCTATGGTACGTTTGCAAGTTGCCTCGATTATTACGCCAGATGAGAGTGTAGTTCCATGTCAAATCAGCCTAGAAAAATGCCAGGTTTAATTTTCAGTTGGTCTTATTGCACTTTCTAACTTGAGAGGAGACACGTTTTAAATGGGAAAATTACCAGAAATCTTAGTCACTTTTAAACATGAAGCTAGCAGGCGAGAAGCTAATGGTCTAATCCGATTCAATGATCTATGCTAGGCTGAAGCTAAAAGTTGTATCGCCAGACTCACAGAATGGCTGGATGAACGAGAACAAGGTAAATATCGATTGTTTTGCTCGAGGGGAGGTGGAAAATGAGCGTATTTCCAAAAATGGCGGAATATCCCTTTAAGTCTATGGGGAAATTGTTAATAGTTTTTAATTTATAGTTTAAAAAGTATAAAAGTTACAAAGTTAAAAAATACATTGCGCTGATGTCCTATAGCAAGACCTTCGTAACACAGTTTGAATGAAGTTTCTACGTTAAACGGTTCAAGCTGAATTGCGTGCGTTAGAAGAAGAATAATAAGAAGTAGAAGAAGCCTAGGGATAACAGTACAGTGCATTTTCATGCACTGTAATAATAAGAAGTAGAAGAAGCCTAGGGATAACAGTACAGTGCATTTTCATGCACTGTAATTAAATAACAGTGAACAATTACAAAAAGGGAGAATAGCAATATTATCAATAAAACAATCAATTAAGCACTAACCTAATGAGAAATAAAAATAAAAATCACCAATCTCAGTCAAAAAGTAGATGTTGATGTGTCAGTCACAGGTAAAGTCATAAGGTCCTCTTCAAAGCTTATAGTCAAACTTATTGGTATGCATTTTGAGTAAACCTCTTTGGTGGCAGACCTATTGATTGGTTATTGAATCACTTATTTTGCTATGTTTTTAAATAATTAATATTACTATAATAAATATTCTAAAAAGGGCAAATTAAATTGACCAAGATTCCATTTCAAGTAAAATGCAAAGGGGGTGAAAGCTTTATAAACTGTATCTGAATTGATTGTACTGCTTTGAAATTAGATATTTGAACTTTTGTGGATTTTTTTTTTTTCAGATTACTCACATATGGTGTTTAAAATAATATGTATTGTGCTATTTTGCCTCACAGATCAGAACCAAGTGAGCTTGTCTGTTGGAGTTATAGCTGGAATAGTAGTTGGATGTGTGGTTTTTGGTTTGGCAGTTGGTGCTGGTGGTTCTTTCCTTGCAATGAGAAAAAGGTGAGTAAGGGTAAGGTTAGCCCAAATAATTGCACTTAATTTCAAAGAGAGTATCTAAAGATTCTCATGTCTGTGTCTAGGAATGTATCCGGAAATTCCAAACAAAAGGGTTTGTATTTATTTTTTCGTCTTTTTAGTCTACAAGTATAATATAATTCAGACTTGTACATGTAATCCAAATGAAACCACAGTCACTGTGTAATCTTCTGCTTAGATGACCAGGACAGTCCTACTGTCTCCAAGCCCAGAAGTAATGTGAGTAAACAGAAATCTTTATGATTTCCGATCAGTGATTTTATACACATTTACAATCATGCAATACTTATGCGGATTAGGTTTAAAATGCCATCTCTTTCTTTACCCAATAGGATACTGCATCACATGTCTATGCAAACAGGATAGTAATTCAAGAATTAAACATGAAGACAAATTCAGGTATTGAAAATTATTTATGGCTGTCAAGCAATACAGTAAAAGAGTTGTGAAACGATTGCAAGTGTATTTTAGCCTGGGAACACCCAGACCTTTACAATTGTGCAACTAGGAGTGAGTCGGGAAAAGGTTAATTGACTTACGACTTCCAGCAAGGGTGTGACTAGCAGTGACATTAACACTTGGAAGTCTGGGGCCTTTTCAGGCACTTTGAGGCAGCTATACCTTGATATATTTAAGTTTTCGGTAACACTTTAGAATAATGGTACATGAATTCTCATGAACTAATGCATGAATTAATGCATTAATTACGCATTAGTTAATCCATTAATATATCATGAATCATTATGACTTAACATGAATTCACTGATTGTCATTAATGAATTAATACATAAATAACTCATCATCTTAAGCATTAAGTACGGTTGGCACATCATCATGAATCATGATTAATTAAGCATGATCATGATGACTTTTTGTCAGACAAAATCTTGGACATCACCGTCATGGAGAAACAAGAAAAGTAATTACACATGAATTCATGTTAACTAAATGTCATGAATTATCATGAGTTGATTCATTAACTCATGCATTAATTACACATGAAAATCTCATTAATAAACATGAATTAATAGTATGTCATTAATGACATCAGGTATGGACAACAAATTCATCTTGAACATTAGGTAGTGGGTAAATCATTATGAATATGATAAATTACACATGATCATGGTGATTTCTAGGAATTTGAAATGTGCTCCAAGGGGTAAGTAAACTATACATTAACTCATCATGAACTAATTAAGACCATTTTCAGAGAATATCGAAGAATCCACATCGTTCAAATATAGGCATGTCCTCATTAGCTAAGCATTATCTTTTCATTAGTTAATCATGTCTGTGGCCCCTCAGATAAAGTGATGAACAGGTGGTGCTTGAAATGCATGAAGTTTGAAGTCATGCAAAAATGGTCGATTTACATTAATTAATGATGAATTACTCATGAGTTCATCATGTTTGTGGCCCCTCACCTAAAGTGGTAAATGGACCCTTCTTTATCACTGACGAAAGAACTGATTTTAAAAAGAAATAAATTGTTATATTACATGAATCAAAGATTAAGTGCTCATGAGTTCATCATGTGTGTGGCCCCTTAACTGAAGTGGTAAACAGGTGCTTATTTAACATTGATGAATAGTGTTATTAACAATGAAGAAACTGATATTTAATTTCTTATTTTTAATTCCTGCCAACAGGCGCATCAGTGCATGAGTCTTACACACATCAAAACACTACTTTCCATACAAAGTTGTAGCACACAAACAATGAAAGAAACATTAAATCAATGAAAGGTTTAAACCTATAAACTTTAAAGTTATAGTGAAAATGAATAAATGCTCAAAATAATAGGGCAGAACTTTAGCAGGGGAACTGGGTGCGGATGTCTTTTATTAAGCGTCCTAGAGGGCCTTTGCTGTGGCGCTTTGCCAGCCAGTAGGTCCACTCGATTACAGACAGGTGCTCTTTCAGAAGTTTAGAATTTCTGTTGCCCCTCAACCTCCAGATAGTTGACTTGTATGTCAACCAAGCCCTCTCCAAATGTTGAGTGTGTGCTCTGGTGACAGGGTCTACATACCACTGCGAGTGGTTCACTGTGAGGTGCCTGTATCCTAAATCAGACAGAGCCCTATATGCCCTCCACTCATCACTTCTTATTACTGCCCCAGGACGCACATGCTTCAGAACGATTGGAAGCAAATGCTGGCGGGACCTCTTCTTCACCAGTCGGAGGATGGGTCTTCTTTGTGTGCCCTTCACACCCATCATGCCAAACACCCATTTTCTGCGCCTCCAGGAGGCTGATACTCTTCCACGTCCGTACTAAAAGAAGACCACAGCTTGTTACTAACATTCCCATCTTCATTATCATTTTAGCCATATGGCAAATCCAATATGACAAGGATTTTGACCTTAACATTTATGAACCAACCACATAAGCATACTGCTCTATTTGGATTTAATGTTTCCTATGGTACTGTCACAGTAGGTGTGTTAGCGTGTAATTCTATGGGCTACCAACAAAACAAAAACAGGTAATGTAATTCCAGGGAATTGTGAGTGCATGAAAATATATAGCATAGTTGCTTTATGTGGACTTTGTGCCAAAACATTTTGAAAAAAGCATTATGATACTGGTAGGTAGTAGAATATGACAATGTCTATGGTAACTGGCATAGTTGCTTTGCTAGATGTTAGCGCAGACATGTTGGTTGCTAAGTGGAAATGGTTGCTTGGCTGTTGCTGGAGTAGTTATGATGGTTGCTATGCTTGTTGCTAGGTAAATCATGTGGGTTGCTATATTGCAACTGTGGAAGTGGTTGCTAGGCTATTGCTAGGTTAGTTATGGTGGTTGCTAGATTAATCATGTTGGTTGCTATTTTGGTTGCTAGATTTCAACATTGTTGGTAGCTAGGCTGCTGCTAGGGTACTTGAGGTAGTTAGCTACTAGACTGTTGCTAGGTTGTTAAAGTTGTTGTTGTGCTGGTTGCCAGGTCAATCATGTTGCTAGATCACAACACTGTAAAGGCTGTCTTAAAGTATTTAACTTCTTGAAGTAGTTAACTTGGCTGTCAATCATGTTGGTTGCAATGTTGGTTTCTAGGTTGCAACTAGGGAAGTGGTTGATAGGCTGTTGGTAGGGTAATTATGGTGGTTGCTGTGCTAGTTACTAGGTTAATGATGTTGGTTGATATGTTGGTTGCAACTGTGGAATGGTGACTAGGCTGTTGAAAGGGTAGCCTAATTATTATGGTTGCTGTGTTGGTCCCTAGGTTAATCCTGTTGGTTGCCATGTTGCTAGGTGGTAACAGTTGAAGTAGTTTCTAGGCAGTTACTAGGGTGGTTGAGGTGGTTGCTAGACAGTTGCTAGGGTAGCTATCACAGTTACTGTGTTGGTTGTTAAGTTAATCATGTTGGTTTTATATTGATTGATAGGTTGTAACAATGAAGTCAGAAGGTGGGATACTGTTGCGCTCTTGATGAAATTATTTTTAGTCAGGTGCGTTAAACCAAAAAATATCAGGAAAAGGTAGTAAGGGTTCGCACTCTGTAAAAAATAGACAAAGTCTTTGCTGAAGAAATTCTTTTTTACTGGGTGAGCAGACGTTTCAGCCATTCGGCTATTCTCAATGCTCGTAGGTTGTAACAATGGAAGTGTTTGCTAGATTGTTTCTAGGATACTTGAGGTGGTTGCTATCAGAAACAATTGAGTTACTATAGTGCCTGGTCGTATTATCATGTTGAGTGGCATGGAAATATACATAAATGCTTAATTTCAATGGTTGCTATGTTGGTTGCTAGGCAGGTGATGGTTTAAAATAGGCCTTGTTGACTGGAAGCATAGTTGATGACTATTGACATTTGGAACGGCTGAGCAATGAAATGGTTGAATATCTTAAACGGTTAAATAATTTAACAGTGGATTGTGTTATTATAGTGTGGATCTTTATTTTGAAATAGTTGAGGACAGAGCAAATAGTTGAATGGGATCAGAGAGGCAGATTGTATGCTTAAAGCCTGTGAAAGTGACAGTTGGTGCCACTAGATTCTAATTGCTCTTCATGGCTCTGTTGTGATGTCCAATGTTAAGTCTATGAAGAAACTATATGATCATTTTTAGTTAATCGTTTAAAAAGTGTAAAGGTTACAAAAATGAAAATGACAAAGATCAGATTCATAGAAAATTAAAAATCCATTTTGAATGAATTTTGTACGTAAAGTGGTTGAAGCTGAATTCAATGCGTTATAAGAAGAAGAATTTGGATAACAACAGATTGCATTTTCATGCAATCTAATAAGAAAGAGTAGAAGAAGCCTACGGATAACAGTGGAGTGCATTTTCATGTACTCTAATAAAGATACGTATTTACAGTACAAGAAATTGATTAGGCCTACCTTGCGCTTATGGCGAAAGTGACTTTCGTCTATTGCAACGAATTCCCCTTCATCTCCGATGCGTCGACCCACTTCCTTTTCATATTGCTTCATTGCACGCCTGCACACTCCCCTTACCGTTGATGACATTTTGGTGAGTGTTGCCGAGCTCTTAGCTATCCCATCACTCATCAAATCAACCTGCCTCATCCTCAAGCCTTGAGAAAATCTGAGAAAAAAGAACATACAGTACAGGCCTTTGCTTGTATTTGCATTGCATTGCTACAAGGGACAATAGTGGCAGCCTGGATTTCCACAATTTACAGTGGACTGAAATGATTTATTATCAATGTGAAAGCTAACAACCAGAAAGAAGGTAATACAGTACTTTATCTTAGTTGGACGGCATTCTGGGACTTTTCGTCCTCCATGCCGACTGCACAGAGCCTATAGCCCTGTGGTCTGAGGTCACTATTTATTAAAGCTGTTGGTTCCCTATTGGGTTTATCAGGGGTGTGATTCTTCCGTTTTTAAACGGAATTCCGTTTTTTCAGGCCTGAAAATGAGACCCACGCAATTCGTATAGATCCGCTGAGTTTTTTTTTTTAGGGGGGGGGGGGGGGGGGGGTTCAGAGGTTTATTTCTGTAGCCTAAACACAGACCATTGCTATATAATAGGCCGCTGACAATGATGACGGTTTTGGCGCTTCTTTCATTCATATCACTCCGCAAGCCTTGTCCGTTCTCTCACTAGTGGAATTCATTGAAAGTGAAAGCAGACGGGTTGATGACTGTTTGATGCAAGTTCGATGTGTGAGTGTGTGGTAAACTATTTGTTTCTTAGCAGAAGCCATGAAACGGTAAAGGTCAAATTATTTGTTTAGGTATTATTATTAAGTTAAGTAGTAGGCTATTTATTAAGTTTTTGCTTCGCGTTCGCGTCCAGTTTGACGTGTCTGGATTTTCCGATAATGACGACAATCTCCTGGTGCTGATAGCCTATTGACTTTTAATTTCTGCGTGTGTAAACTAGTCTAGGCTACTGTACTTGAAGTTAGCTGTGACAGACTAGCCTACTGGTTTTCATCGTTTTCACCACAAAGCCCGTCTACCTTAGCTTAGGTCTACTAAATTGTTTAGTTAACACCTTGGCATTCCGCGTTTGTCCAGCCGTTCACCTCCGTGCGCCCCATGTCATTCAAAACATATTTCGGGATAGGCATCTCACTATGAGAAAACGTATTATGAGTGCTAAGAGATTGACACTTTGGCATTCTTGGTAAACATCAGTCTTGACTCTTGCACGTAATATTGAGCTGATTTTTTTTAGTGGAAATGGCTGCAATGTGCTGATACATGGAAAAAAGTTGCCTATTTAAAGGCACAGTCTGAATTTTAATCCTAGCTCTCCATTGAGTGTGTGCACTTGAACAACTGTGTAGCCTATACCAGTAGGGCCTGCCATTTATTTTAGGAGGAGAGGAGGACATGTTGAAGGAGAGGGCGTGATGCAATTTGATTTTCTTTCCAACTTAAATATCAATAACCTTCAAGCAACCTCTTCAATCAGCATCAATAGGCCTATATCGTACAGAACGACTGTAAGGGGGCAGGCTAAATGTTATCAT